>NC_083596.1:223024-458024 GCF_027579695.1 Neoarius graeffei | reverse complement strand
TTTTATTTTTTAAATAAAAAATCGTTTTTGTTAAGGATCCTAAACTTTCTACCAAGAATGCAGACAAAAAGAAGCAGAAACTGAGGAGCTGCAAAGAAAAATGCTTACACACTTTTAGTGCTGGCGGCACGGTGGTGTAGTGGTTAGCGCTGTCGCCTCACAGCAAGAAGGTCCGGGTTCGAGCCCCGTGGCCGGCGAGGGCCTTTCTGTGCGGAGTTTGCATGTTCTCCCCGTGTCCGCGTGGGTTTCCTCCGGGTGCTCCGGTTTCCCCCACAGTCCAAAGACATGCAGGTTAGGTTAACTGGTGACTCTAAATTGAGCGTAGGTGTGAATGTGAGTGTGAATGGTTGTCTGTGTCTATGTGTCAGCCCTGTGATGACCTGGCGACTTGTCCAGGGTGAACCCCGCCTTTCGCCCGTAGTCAGCTGGGATAGGATCCAGCTTGCCTGCGACCCTGTAGAAGGATAAAGCGGCTACAGATAATGAGATGAGATAAGACTTTTAGTGCTTATAAAATGGGATTTCTCCGAAAAATTAGTTTAAAATGAAGAACAAAGAGGCGAGAGGATGGGACCAGAGCAGTGATGATCAGGGATTGGTTATGAGGAGGGCCAGAGTGATCAGGGATTGGTTGCAAGTGTAAGTCAGGCATTATGACTGATGGTGAGTCGCATGAACCAGCTTGCTAAACTCCTATAATGGCAGCTATGGTGTCAGCTGGAGACCCGTACCGAGTTCAGGATGGTCACTAATGTGCTGAAAAAGTCATTAGATTGACCGCGAGTCTCTGTTTTTAATTAAAGGGTCTAAAAATCCAATGATAGTCTCGATGTTTGCAACACTGAAGCAGCATTTGGACCCAGAAATGGTGATCGATGTTAGACTTCTATCCGTCCATGATCGATCCCACTTCTCCATCAGGGTGGGTGAGCTGGAGCCAATCCCAGCTGACTGTGTGTGAAGGGCGGGGTTCACCCTGGGCGGGTCACACAGAGACCAGCAACCATCACACTCCCACTCAGCCCTCTGGGGGTTTAGAGGAGCCAGGTGACTGAATCCACGTGTGTTTGGACTGTGGGAGGAAACCGGAGACCCAGAGGAGGAAACCCGCACAGACACGAGGAGAACAAACTCCACACAGAGAGACCCCAGTGGGCTGTGAGGCTCGAACCCAGAACCTTCTGGCTGTGAGGTGACCATAATCATCACTGCATCTTTTCATTTAGGTTTTCTTAGTGAAAGAAAAAACCTGCTGAGCCGCCTGCGTGGTGCTGATGTTATTATAAGGTGATCATTACCCTCAGGAACAGACGTGCCGGGAGGCAGAGGCCCTCGTGTGAAGAGTAAAAACACAGCATTCGTGGAATTTTAGTGCATTGTTTCAGCAGATTGCTGGTGATTTCCATCCTGAGTGGAAATGATCATTTTACAGACGTTGTGAGCATCACTGTTGTAATCTTTCTTCGTGAAATGAAACCACACGTTCGATCACGTCTTCCTCTCCACCATGACTGACTGATTCTTCTTCCAAGTTTCCAGCAGTGTAGATGCCTCTGCTTCCTTTCATTTTTTATTGCAATACTTTTTTTATTGCCCCTTTTTTTTAACTTCCCTTTTTATCCACCTTTTGTAGCACTTTGAGATTTTAACAATAGAAAGTGCATTATAAATAAAATTTTTTATTATTATTATTATTATTATGTAGAGTTTGATGTCATGATGCACGAGTTTTCGCAATGCACAGCTGTCAGAACAACATGGCAACATCCATGAACAGACTCGGTAACCTCAGAGGCAGAGGATTCCAAAAGATCAGCAGCTTGAGACCAGTTCTCCATTCCCACCCCGAGTGGAGGCCAGCAGGTGGGAGGGGTTAGGGAAAACGGCAAATAGAATCAGAGCTGGTTGTCAGGCTGCAGAGATTTTTTTTTTACTCTCTCTCACATTCACACACACACCTTCCCTGTTTCTTTTTTTTTTTGGTGTGTGTGCATGTTTAAACGTGTGTGTGTGTGTGTGTGGGGGGGGGGGGGGGGTATCTATGGGAATGGGTGTGGTATTTAACCAAAGGTCAGCTGCTCTAACACTAATTCATCTCATCTCATCTCATTATCTCTAGCCGCTTTATCCTTCTACAGGGTCGCAGGCAAGCTGGATCCTATCCCAGCTGACTACGGGTGAAAGGCGGGGTTCACCCTGGACAAGTCGCCAGGTCATCACAGGGCTGACACATAGACACAGACAACCATTCACACTCACATTCACACCTACGCTCAATTTAGAGTCACCAGTTAACCTAACCTGCATGTCTTTGGACTGTGGGGGAAACCGGAGCACCCGGAGGAAACCCACGCGGACACGGGGAGAACATGCAAACTCCACACAGAAAGGCCCTCGCCGGCCCCGGGGCTCGAACCCAGGACCTTCTTGCTGTGAGGCGACAGTGCTAACCACTACACCACCGTGCCGCCCCTAACACTAATTATGATATCAAAATTACGATGTTTTAAGTTTGTTTAAAAAATGCTGAGTGAGTTTTTGTCTCTTGTCTGTTTCAGTTTGTCTAAAACCTGCAGGAAGGAGAGAGACGGAGCTGCAGCGGAGCCGAAACGAGGGAAGAAACGACTGGTGAAGGAGGAGAAGAGCGACTCAGACTGAGAGACGGGGGGAGAGAGAGATGGGGGTTCCATTTACTCATCTTTCTGTCCAAAGGGAAAAAAAAATGTGTGTGTGTGAAGGTTCAGCCTTCATTTCCTGAGTGAAGTTTACATTAGAGACACCCACAGTTCAGCTGCTGCTCAGAGTGAAGGTGGAATTAGCGGACAGGCTAATGCTAAACTGATGGCCACACACTTCCATTACCTGTTAGTGACATTAGCGCTGTAGCTCCACTTTAAATGTAAAGGAGCAGGAGACCGTTATTCTCACATTCAGGTTAATTCTACATCACCATCAACTCCTGACCTGTTTTACACACACACACTCTTTCCTCACCCTCACACTCTGAGATTGAAACACTGCCCACCCGTTCACCCTCCTGCTGATGGTTCTACTGAACCATGTTGCTGTAATCCAATCGTCAGTGCTCTCTCTCTCTCTCTCTCTCTCTCTCTCTCCACCCAGTGCATTAGATCGAGACTCGGTTCTCTGACCGTCACCGGTTTGTTACGGTTTCATCGCTGTTTTATATCGTGGCTGAAACCCTGTGCGTGTGAGGTCAGTAAACGGTTCACGTTCTCCATCATCACTGACCAGCACGACCTGCACCTGATTGGTCGAGTTATGATCTTCAACACTTCTGATTGGTTGGTTGGCAGTAACACGTCACTGATTATTTTTGTTAAACACTTGATCTGTGTATTTTAATGGTGCATGAAATAAAATCTCACTCAGGGCACCTGATAATCTTGACTTTAAAACATTTTTTACTTTTTTTCTCTTTGTGAAATTTTCACTCACTAATCTTTGTTTTATTTCATATTGCAGTCATTTCTCATTTTATACACAGTTTTATACACGTAGTTTAGATGAGTTCTACTCTTTTACAAAAAACTCCAAAGCATAATAAAATTTCTTAAATTTTCTTAAAAGTGCTCCTGTGTTTTTATTTACTGTGTATTTTAATGAAACCTGTGCATTCGTTCTGTTGAACACGATGCGTTCAGTAAAATAATTTTCACACACAGGTTTATTTTATTTACCACAACACACACCAGAAAGGTGAACAAAATATTTATTATAGATCTGTTTTAATTCAATTTCAAATTCATGGTGAGGTACTGAAGTTCTGTGTGTGTGTGTGTGTGTGTGTGTGTGTTTAACCCCAGCTTTTGAAGAACTGTTTGAAAAGAACAGATTCACGACCTTGAGGAAAAATCTCCACCTGTGCGCACGCACACACACACACACACACACAAAACTTCAGCTTATATTTCAGAATTTTTTAGTTAATGAATGCTTGTGTGTGTGTGTGTGTGTGTACCTGAGTTGTAGCTCTGCAGTAACCCATTCTCACAATAAACTCATCTGCTATTTGCAGCGCTGCTCGCTTCTCCATATTGGCACCACCACCTGTCAATCCCAACCAGTGATAATCACTCTGTACACTCTCTCACACACACTCTCTCTCGCGCACACACACACCTTTCCAGATGAAGATCTTGCCATTGGCTCCATTGTCAAGGATGAAGCAATCATCTCTCTGCAGCAGTTTCTGATCGAACGGCGCTTTATCACCCAGCCGATTGACAGACATGCAGCCCAACGCATCAGTCACCTAACACACACACACACACACACACGCACACACACCCCTGAGGTCAACATTTTTCTTCACTGATACTGTAATGAAACATTTTAAGATGCACAGAAACATTTACCCAGGGGGCAGTGCATTCGGCCCTGTTCACACCTGGCGTTATGGGCGTGTCTCCACTGAGCACCTACTATCGGATTTTATCCATCACCTTCAGGACACACAGGACTCTGTTCACACCTGTACTCACCTCTGACCCCTTACCATCCCACACTCAGGACATACTGTAATGCCAGGTGTGAACTGGGCCTGAAACACACAACAGGACATGCAGGGAGTACAGGGACACACCCACCTTGTAGAGAGAGGTGGAGTTTGTCCTGTCTGCCTCACTGTCCTCTTCAAACGAATCTTTAATTGCTGGTATTGGACCAAGAACCTGTCAATCATCAGGAAAAGGAGGTGGGGGTACCTCTAATAACTGAAAGGAAAAATGTGTGTCTGTATGTGCGCATGTGTGTACCTGGACCATCTCTAGTGGCTCCTCCCCCTGTGTGACATCATATATGTGAGCTTTGCCATTTCTCTCCGTGTCTCTGATTAAAGCGGCGATCTGACAAAGCTTCTGTTTCTCAAATACACTTGACTTACAGCCACTCCATGAGATAATGAGCTGAACACACACACACAATTTGGGTTTTAAGCATCAGTGGTGAAAAATCTGATGAGAAAAAAAATCCTGATGCGAGCTGACTTATATGGAACACACACACACACACACACACACACACACCTGTCCCAGATCGAGGATGAAGCAGTCTCCGGTGTTGAAGCTCCTCCAGTTGAGCTCCACCTCTCTCACACAGATGTTTCTCTTTCCCTTAATCTGATAAAGACGTTGCACCGAAACACACTGCGTCTGCACCCGCCTGAACCCAGACTCTACACCCCCCCTCTACACACACACACACACACACACACACACACACAGTAAAACTGAGATGTACTCAGTACAATTGTATAAAGCTGATTTGGGGGCGGGGCTATATGTTTGTGATGCATCTCTGGACCAAACACAGCCGATATGTAAATGAGCTGAGTTAGTGAATGCACCTTATAGCTCACTCCATTGGGGAAGAGCTGCATGAACTCTTCCGTCTCGTGTCCCTGCTCCTGTCTACGCTGGACAGCGTCCCCCCCGAGGTACTGGTCCAGCTGAGTGGCCAACATAGCACAGGCACACTGCTCATCCTGTGATGACTCCTCCCCTACAGGTCAGGGATCAGGGGTCAGAGGTGGACTAGACATGACTCTAAGCATGTACACACTTTAGCTCTGTCCCAAACGCTCAAGTTCATCACTACTTAGTGTTCTTAAAGAACCACAGTCACACAGTGTTCATGGACCTGTGCTGGTGTTACTGTAACACTGATTCCTAATTAACACATTTCTATTAATTCATGCCGTTTGTGACACAGCCGCGGTCATGTGATTTCCACTTCTCACCCATCCACATGTGTAGCTCCGCCTTCTCACAATGTTTGTTCAGGATGATGTACGAGTCTCCAGTGTAAAACACGCCCAACTGCCTGCTGTCCAGCTGCACAGCCTCCATCTTCTCCACCCTCCATCCAAACACACCATCACCAAACACACACACTGGGAACATCACACTGCACACACAAAGAGAAACACAGCATTATGCTCAGTGATGGATGGAGATAATGAAGAGAAAGAAACACAGTGATACACAAAGGTCAAAGATCAGCATGACAAAGCGAGCACAGGGTGAGGTGACAGTGAGTGATTCCCCATAATGCACCTGTAAAATGAGCCCTAATCACCCTGCACAAATTATTCATGAGGTTAACTGATGCTCAATCTCACACACACACACACACACACACACACACACACACACACACACGTCTATTATTTCTCTTTCACTGAACTGTCAATCTGAGTTTGTATATAATATAATATAATATAATATAATATAATATAATATAATATAATATAATATAATATAATATAATATAATATGACACATTTTACTGATACACAATTTACTGACAAACAGAATTAACAAACACTGAAACACAAAGTGCAGGTAAAAAGTGCTGTCACACACACACACACACACACACACACACACACACACACACACACACACACAATACTAATCATGCTATCTGTTATCACCCAGATGGGGATGGGCTCCTTTAGAATCTGGTTCCTTTCTCGGTTTCTTCCTCGTGTTGTCTGAGGGAGTTTTTCCTCACCACCATCACCTCAGGCTTCATCATCAGGGATACATTTAAAATTTATATCTGGAATTTATATATTTCTGTAAACCTGGTTAAAAGTGCTGTGCAAGTCAATTATAACTGAACTGAAAGTGCTGAAACACACACAGAGAAGTGACATACAGGATTTAAAATGATTTTATTTGGTTTTCCTGTGCAGCTAAAATAAATTCTCCTTTGTACACGAGTTGTATAGTGTGTGTTGTGTGTCATATGTCGTGCAGACCTGAACTGTTTAAGTCCTCTGTAATCCTGATTTTTTTCTGTATATTTTATTTATCTAAAGTAATAATATTGTTTGTGTGTGAACTTACCTTTCTCAGGTCCGTACTCGTCTGTACTGACACACTCCTCACACACTGCTGACTTTATGAGCTCCTGCACTTGTCCTCACAGCACTGTCTCCACAACACCACACACACACACACGCACACACACACACACACACACACACACACACACACACACACACACACACACACACAGAGCTGATTTCTGATCAGTTATTATAACTGACAACGTTCTGAGTGCAGGCTCCATCCCAAACCACTGACCGTGTGTGTTCACATTCTCTAAGTGTGTTTATTACACAGTTAAATACTCACTCACATTCAATAAGCACTTTATCCTGTTCAGGGTCACAGTGCACCTGGCGTCTATCCCAGGAACCCAAGAGGACATCCTGGAGAAGACAGAGGAACATCACAGAGACACGGAGAGAACATGTAAAACTACACACACACACTAACCTGTGATCAGGATGGAACCGAGGAACTCTGATGGTGTTCCCCACTGTTACACCACTACACTGTCCAGGGCAGATTTATACACGCGTCCATGAGTCTCTGTCCAACCCTAACCCTAACCCTAACTCTAACCCTAACCCTAACCCTAACCCTGTGTTTTCTTTCCCTCCCCCCCACCCCAAATCTGTCCCTCTGAGTTACATGGAGTCAACAGGAAATCTTTTGGTGGAGACGGTGGGGACCTCGACTGGCTATCGTAGCCTGCAGGGAATCGGCCGTCAGACATTCTGTCGCATGTCCCAGACCCGGTGAAATGTAACTGAATTTTCTTGGCCAGCCCTAAGGGTCCCATCTGCATCTCATCATTGCTGAGGAGTGTGCTCCCATCACCCAATCAAGCATCCAGCCAGAGCAGGTCATGATATATTTTTTACCATATTAACATGTCATTGTTGTGTGTTATGCCTGATGTAAAGACTCTCGTCTCTACGAGCCTACCACACAGATTTAATACTTGTCATTTTTAGGGCATACCTAACAACGTGTTTTCTTCCCCCCCCCCCCCCCCCCAATCTGTCCCTCTGAGTTACATGTTGATCCTGGGATTGAGATGCTGGCCTCTTCTGCCCCTCGGACCTGCTTGATCCATCCTGGTGCCCTGTGTCTGGTCGGAGTTTTATCGCACCGCTCCTGTGAAGGACGGCCCCATGAGGACAGTTGAGGGTTATACCTGTTAAAACTGTTAATGTTATAGTCAGGCTGTCTGTTGTTGCCCAAATGAGGATGGGTTCCCTTTTGAGTCTGGTTCCTCTCGAGGTTTCTTCCTCATGTCGTCTGAGGGAGTTTTTCCTTGCCACCGTCGCCACAGGCTTCATCATTGGGGATAGATTAGGGATAAAATTAGCTCATGTTTTAAGTCATTCAAATTCTGTAAAGCTGCTTTGCGACAATGTCTATTGTTAAAAGCGCTGTACAAATAAACTTGATTTGATTATTTGATTTGATTATTAGTTTCCACTGTTATGCTGATGACACACAGTTGTATGTTTCTGTAAAACCTGATGAGAGACACCAGCTTAATAGAATTGAGGAATGTGTGAAGGACATTAGACACTGGATGCTTATTAACTTCCTTCTGCTTAACTCTGACGAGACTGAAGTACTTGTACTCGGACCACATGCAGCTAGAAGTAAGTTTTCTGATTCCACAGTAACTCTGGATGGCCTTTCTGTTTCTTCACGTGCAGCAGTAAAAGACCTCGGAGTGATTATTGACCCCAGTCTTTCATTCGAAACTCACATTGATAACATCACCCGGATAGCTTTCTTTCTTTTTTTTTTTTTAATTTATTATTGACATTCAGAATCAGACATTCACATCCGGTACATCATATGTTCATACATCTTACATCTGTTGTCTGCCCCAAATGCCAAAATAGCATTTTTGTTTTGTATCTGAAGAATGAAAAGAGAAACAAACAACAGGAAGAAGAAAAAACCCTATGTACAAGTAGGGCGTGATCCTTTTTATACAGCACAGTCACTGGTTTGTGAAAATAAAGTCAGGCCTATGGAGCGTGACATATTTGACCCAGTTTTCCTAGTGTGAAGTGAATTTCTCCAATTTGTGATTAACAAAAGCTGTTATCTTCTCCATTTTATAAATGTCCATTGTAATGTCCATCCATATATTTAAAGTTGGGCTCTCCTGTGATAACCATTTCCTGGTAATACTCTTTTTACAGGCCACCAGCAAGATATTTATTAAATGTTTATCTCTTTTTGGCCATTCCTCAGGTATGTGTCCGAAAAACATAGTCTTACTCTCGAGGGATATTTCACATTTGAAGATATCCTGTAGGGCATTGTGTATCTCTCTCCAATAGTCCTTCATGACCGGGCAGTCCCAGAAAACATGGTAATGGTTCGCACTTTGATTTCCGCAGTTCCTCCAGCAGACAGGGGAGTTATTATCTTAGTGAGACTTCTGAGAAGGCATAATAAAGTACCTAATCAGGCTTTTCCAGCCAAATTCCCTCCACTTCTGTGAGCTGGTACACATCCATTGATACTTCCATATTGTTGTCCATTCTTCCTCAGATATAGTTATGCCTCCTTCCTTCTCCCATTTTATTTTAATATATAAAGTTGAATGTGGTTTCAAATTCAACAGTCCCTTATACAAGCATGAAATAGTTCTATCAATAGTTTCTGAATTATAGGCACATCTGCAATTTATCTTTTCAATCAGGTACATTTCCAGACAAAATGAAAATTGCAAAAGTGATACCATTGTTTAAAACTGGAGATAGACACCATTTCACAAACTACAGGCCTGTTTCTTTACTCCCCCAATTCTCCAAAATACTCGAAAAACTTTTTTCAGATAGACTGGACAAATTCATTGAAAAACACAACCTCCTTACAGACAGTCAGTATGGATTCAGAACGGACAGATCAACATCGATGGCACTAATGGAACTAATAGAGGAAATCACAAAATGTATAGACAATAAAAAAATAGCAATTGGAGTATTTGTGGACCTAAAAAAAGCATTCGATACCATTGGTCACAGTATATTATTAAGTAAACTAGAAAAGTGTGGTGTTAGGGGAGTCGGGTGGAGCTGGCTGTCGAGCTATCTAAGAAACAGGCAACAGTTTGTGCAGATAGGTGACCATAAATCTGATTTCATGAACATTACATGCGGGGTACCACAGGGGTCAATATTAGGTTTGAAATTATTCATAATATATATCAATGACATATGTACAATTTTGCAAGTACTGAAATTTGTTTTGTTTGCAGATGACACCAATATTTTTTGTTCCGGTGAGAATTTGCAGTAGACTTTAGAGACAATCACAACTGAAATAAATAAACTAAAACTATGGTTTGACAAAAATAAATTATCATTAAATCTAAGCAAAACAAAGATCATGTTGTTTGGGAGACACAAAATAGATTGTAATGTAGAATTGATAATAGACAATACTAAGATAGAAATGGTACAGGAAATTAAATTTCTTGGTGTGATTTTGGATCCTAAAGTCTGCTGGAAACCTCATGTAGGATACGTACGAGCAAAACTGGCAAAGTGCTCGGCAATTCTGTGGAAAACAAAAGATATTCTTGATAGTAAATCTTTGCATACTCTATATTACTTGTTATTTTTGCCATATCTGACTTATTGTGTCGAAGTCTGGGGAAACACCTACAAAACCACTCTGCAGCCGATATGTACAATACAGAAAAGAGCAATAAGGACAATAAACAAAACAGGATACAGAGATCACACAAACTCACTATTCATAAAATCACACATGTTGAAATTTATGGATCTGGTCAAATTCAGAACAGCACAAATAATGTACAAAGCGAGAAATAATCTATTGCCGAAAAATATACAAGGAATGTTCAGTGAGAGAGAGGGGGGATATAATCTAAGGGGAGACCTAAATTTTAAAAAACCAAAGGTTAGAACAAATATGAAAAGCATGTGCGTATCGAGCTGTGGGGTGACTTTATGGAACAGACTGGAGACAGAAATAAAACAAAGTGCAAATATAAATCTGTTTAAAAAAAGGTACAAAAAATTTTTTTAAACACGTATGTTGAAGAGGAAGTATGTTAACGGAGGATGATGAGGGATAAATAGAATAGGGTTGATTGTTATATTAGAACTAACTTAGTATATGGTATATATTTATTTATGGGGATAGATATCTTCATATTTACAGGGATAGGTATGTAGTAGATATTTATTTTTGTAATTATATATTTATATAGATATTTATGAAGTGTATATATGGAATGAAGTATATATTTAATTTTGTAACTAAATATTTATATAGATATTTATGAAGTGTATGTGTGTATATATACACTCACCGGCCACTTTATTAGGTACACCATGCTAGTAATGGGTTGGACCCCCTTTTGCCTTCAGAACTGCCTCAATTCTTCGTGGCATAGATTCAACAAGGTGCTGGAAGCATTCCTCAGAGAGTTTGGTCCATATTGACATGATGGCATCACACAGTTGGCGCAGATTTGTCGGCTGCACATCCATGATGCGAATCTCCCGTTCCACCACATCCCAAAGATGCTCTATTGGATTGAGATCTGGTGACTGTGGAGGCCATTTGAGTACAGTGAACTCATTGTCATGTTCAAGAAACCAGTCTGAGATGATTCCAGCTTTATGACATGGCGCATTATCCTGCTGAAAGTAGCCATCAGAAGTTGGGTACATTGTGGTCATAAAGGGATGGACATGGTCAGCAACAATACTCAGGTAGGCTGTGGCGTTGCAACGATGCTCAATTGGTACCAAGGGGCCCAAAGAGTGCCAAGAAAATATTCCCCACACCATTACACCACCACCACCAGCCTGAACCGTTGATACAAGGCAGGATGGATCCATGCTTTCATGTTGTTGACGCCAAATTCTGACCCTACCATTCGAATGTCGCAGCAGAAATCGAGACTCATCAGACCAGGCAACGTTTTTCCAATCTTCTATTGTCCAATTTCGATGAGCTTTTGCAAATTGTAGCCTCAGTTTCCTGTTCTTAGCTGAAAGGAGTGGCACCCGGCGTGGTCTTCTGCTGCTGTAGCCCATCTGCCTCAAAGTTCGACGTACTGTGCGTTCAGAGATGCTCTTCTGCCTACCTTGGTTGTAACGGGTGGTTATTTGAGTCACTGTTGCCTTTCTATCAGCTCGAACCAGTCTGGCCATTCTCCTCTGACCTCTGGCATCAACAAGGCATTTCCGCCCACAGAACTGCCGCTCACTGGATATTTTTTCTTTTTCGGACCATTCTCTGTAAACCCTAGAGATGGTTGTGCGTGAAAATCCCAGTAGATCAGCAGTTTCTGAAATACTCAGACCAGCCCTTCTGGCACCAACAACCATGCCATGTTCAAAGTCACTCAAATCACCTTTCTTCCCCATACTGATGCTCGGTTTGAACTGCAGGAGATTGTCTTGACCATGTCTACATGCCTAAATGCACTGAGTTGCCGCCATGTGATTGGCTGATTAGAAATTAAGTGTTAATGAGCAGTTGGACAGGTGTACCTAATAAAGTGGCCGGTGAGTGTATATAGTATATATATATATATATATATATATATATATATATATATATATATATATATATATATATATGTGTGTGTGTGTGTGTGTGTGTGTGTATATATGTATATATGTATAATATGTGTGTATATATATATATATATATATATATATATGGATATGGTATGTAGTATATATTTATTTTGTAATTATATATTTATATGGATATTCATGAAGTGTATATATGGTATATATTTTTATAGGTGTATTAATGTAGTTTGGATTTCGGGGTAGTTAAAAAGGGGTGGGAAATTAAAAAAAAGTATTGTACTTCTTCCCACTCCTTTTTCGAACAATGTGTGGTGTATTGCAATGTCTTAGCTCTTGGTTATTTTATTTATTCTTTTTTTGTCACTTTTTTCATTTTCTTTCTTTTGTATGTACAAATAGTTACATACATTTTTATACATGTTTGAAATAAAATAAATTCATTCAATAAATTAATTCATTCATTCATTCATAGGCTTTTGTAAACAATTCAGTCAAACACGTTTGTTTTTGTTACATTTTTCATCTTCATATCGACGTAGTGTCGCAGCTGCAGGTATCGATAGAAGTCTTGTTTTTCTAATAAATGTGTCCTTTTAAGTGTTTCAAAACTGAGCAATTTTTCATCTTTCATTACACTACATACCCTTAGCTATCCAGTCCTTGAATCTAGAGTCCAATTTATTAGGTGTAAACTCTGTCATAAGCACATCATTTAAGAGTTGTAATATTGCTCTCAAGTTCATGTTCCCTTATGATAGTTTTCCATGTTTTAAGGGTCCATTTCACCCATGGGTTATCAATGTTATTTATGTGGGTTTGTAGGTTGTAATCAGCTAAGATTGCCTGTATGGGGATGGAGGGTGTTTTTTCCTCAGTGTTTTTCCATTGAGCAGTATATGACGGGTTGCACCAGCATATCACTGCTCTCATCTGCTCTGCCAAATAATAATATCTAAAATAAGGCAAGCCCTATCCTCCCTTTTGTTTTGCTATCTGTAAAGTTTTGAGATGGACCCTTGGTCTTTTACCTTGCCATATATACCTAGATAGCATTTTGTCCCACTCGTTAAATTGGTTTTGGTTAATCTCTATTGGCAGGGTTTGAAATAAATATAAAAGTCTTGGCAATATATTCATTTTAATAGAGTCAGTTCTTGAACTAAGGCTGAAGAAAGGAATTAACTTCATCTCACTATGTCATCCTTTATTTTTTTATGTATTGGTAGATAATTGTGTTCTGATAATTTTGTAAGATCTTTTGGTAGGTTGATGCCTAAGTATTTAAAAGACTCTGTTTGCCATGCTAAGGGGTAACTACTTTTGATTTCTCCTGGTGGGCTATAATTATATGAGAGTAACTGGGTTTTACTTATATTGATTTTGTACCCTGATAATTGACTGTACTGCTCAAATGATTGCATCAATTTAGGCAGCGAGTACGTTGGGTGCCCAAGGTAGATCAAAATGTCATCTGCATAGCAGGCCAATTTATATTCCGTCCCTTTAATAGTGATTCCCTTGATGTCTTCATTTTGTCTAACGTACTGAGCTAGTGGTTCCAAATATAATGCGAAGAGTAATGGTGACCATGCGCAACCCTGTCTGGTGCCCCTTTCTAGGGTAAAACTATTTGATAAATATCCATTGATTTTAATCCTAGCTGTAGGATTGTCATATAGTGCCTGTATGGTTTTAATAATTGTATCATGGAAGCCGAATCTATGTAGGACTCTGTAGAGAAAGTTCCAGTTGACCGAATCGAAGGCCTTTTCAGCATCTACGCTTATCACAATGGCTTTAATTAAATTTTTTTGTATATGATCTATAATATGTAGTGTCTTTCGTATATTGTCTTGTGTTTAGCGTTGACGTATGAAACCTGTTTGATCATTATGTATCAATGTTGGTAGGAACTCTTCTAATCATTTGGCCATGATAGAGGCAAATAGTTTATAGTCTATATTAAGAACAGAAATTGGCCTAAAAGATCCACACTCCATTTTATCCTTGCCTTCTTTTGGTATGGCTGAAATTATTGCCTCCTTCCAGCTGGGTGGCGTTTGTGCTTTTTTTAAAGCCCAATTCAGTGCGGGGAGTAAAACAGGTATTAGTTCTTTTTTAAATTCCTTGTACCACTCTGCCGTGTAACCATCAAATCCTGGTGACTTGCTTAATTTAAGCCTACTAATTGCAACTTTTAATTCTTCTTCACCCTGTAGAACAGGATAAAGCAGCTAGAGATAATGAGATGAATGAGAAATAATTCTTCTTCAGTTATATCTGCAGTCATTATTTCATTTTGTTCTTCATCTAGAGTGGGTAAATCTAGGGGATTCAGGAAGCTGTCAGTTTGGGTGACACTCCTACCAGGGACTTCAGAATATAGGGTTTTATAAAACACTTCAAGCTTCCTGAATTTCATTTAGTTTATCTTTTATCACTTTTGTTCTTGGATCCCTAATTTTATGAATTGTATTTTCGTCTATCTTTTTTTTTCAGATTCCATGCCAATACTTTCATAGATTTAGAGCCACTTTCGTAGTGTCTCTGTTTCAGAAACATTACGTTTTTCTTGATTTCTTGTGTGGCCAGACTATTAATTTCGTTCCTGATATTTCTCATTTCTCTTCATGTATCCTGTGCCAAATCCAATTTATGCATTCCTTCTAATTCCTTTAGCTTGTTTTTTAAGTCCTCAAATTTTTTATTCCTATTTTTTTTTCTTAAATGAAGATATTGCTATAATTTTCCCTCTTAGAACAGCCTTCAAAGTATCCCAAAACATGGGAGGTGAGACCTCTCCAGTATCATTGAACTCTAAGAAGAGACTAATTTCGGATTTAATTTATATCTTAAAAGACGGATCATTCATCAGGCTTGAGTTCAATTTCCATGTATTATTTTTTGACCGCAGGTTAAGATCAATGGATAACTACAACCCCGATTCCAAAAAAGTTGGGACAAAGTACAAATTGTAAATAAAAACGGAATGCAATAATGTGGAAGTTTCAAAATTCCATATTTTATTCAGAATAGAACATAGATGACATATCAAATGTTTAAACTGAGAAAATGTATCATTTAAAGAGAAAAATTAGGTGATTTTAAATTTCATGACAACAACACATCTCAAAAAAGTTGGGACAAGGCCATGTTTCCCACTGTGAGACATCCCCTTTTCTCTTTACAACAGTCTGTAAACGTCTGGGGACTGAGGAGACAAGTTGCTCAAGTTTAGGGATAGGAATGTTAACCCATTCTTGTCTAATGTAGGATTCTAGTTGCTCAACTGTCTTAGGGCTTTTTTGTCGTATCTTCCGTTTTATGATGCACCAAATGTTTTCTATGGGTGAAAGATCTGGACTGCAGGCTGGCCAGTTCAGTACCCGGACCCTTCTTCTACGCAGCCATGATGCTGTAATTGATGCAGTATGTGGTTTGGCATTGTCATGTTGTAAAATGCAAGGTCTTCCCTGAAAGAGACGTCGTCTGGATGGGAGCATATGTTGCTCTAGAACCTGGATATACCTTTCAGCATTGATGGTGTCTTTCCAGATGTGTAAGCTGCCCATGCCACACGCACTAATGCAACCCCATACCATCAGAGATGCAGGCTTCTGAACTGAGCGCTGATAACAACTCGGGTCGTCCTTCTCCTCTTTAGTCTGAATGACACGGCGTCTCTGATTTCCATAAAGAACTTCAAATTTTGATTCGTCTGACCACAGAACAGTTTTCCACTTTGCCACAGTCCATTTTAAATGAGCCTTGGCCCAGAGAAGACATCTGCGCTTCTGGATCGTGTTTAGATACGGCTTCTTCTTTGAACTATAGAGTTTTAGCTGGCAATGGCGGATGGCACGGTGAATTGTGTTCACAGATAATGTTCTCTGGAAATATTCCTGAGCCCATTTTGTGATTTCCAATACAGAAGCATGCCTGTATGTGATGCAGTGCCGTCTAAGGGCCCGAAGATCACGGGCACCCAGTATGGTTTTCCGGCCTTGACCCTTACGCACAGAGATTCTTCCAGATTCTCTGAATCTTTTGATGATATTATACACTGTAGATGATGATATGTTCAAACTCTTTGCAATTGTACACTGTCGAACTCCTTTCTGATATTGCTCCACTATTTGTCGGCGCAGAATTAGGGGGATTGGTGATCCTCTTCCCATCTTTACTTCTGAGAGCCGCTGCCACTCCAAGATGCTCTTTTTATACCCAGTCATGTTAATGACCTATTGCCAATTGACCTAATGAGTTGCAATTTGGTCCTCCAGCTGTTCCTTTTTTGTACCTTTAACTTTTCCAGCCTCTTATTGCCCCTGTCCCAACTTTTTTGAGATGTGTTGCTGTCATGAAATTTCAAATGAGCCAATATTTGGCATGAAATTTCAAAATGTCTCACTTTCGACATTTGATATGTTGTCTAATGGGGCTTTTCCACTACCAACGCGGCTGAGTTGGGCTGAGCCGTGCCGTGCTGAGTTGGGCTGAGTCGAGCTGAGTGGGGCTGTTGGAGTTGCATTTCGACTACAACCGCGCTGAACCGTGCTGGCTGGAAGGGGGTGGATACATTGGGTGGAGTTAGCGAAAGTGGGTGGACGTCACGTGATGTCGTTAGGCGGCGCAAACAGTGACATCAGTGACCTTTTAAGCGGTAGTCTCACGACCCGGATAGTAAACAATAAACATGGAGGACATGGAGTCGTTAGTGTTGCTGGTCTTGGTGCTGTGGCTTGTTGTCTTCTTCTTCTTTTTCGTAATTCTTCTTCTTCCGGGTTTACGGTGTTTACAGATCCCAGCGTGCTCCCGGGGTGTGTGTGGGCATGTGAGGACACTCCTCCTCACCAATCAGTGCACAGGGGAGTGTCTCCTCACACCCCTAGCCCCACTCGGCTCGGTTGGGCTCACTTTAGCCCCACTCCAAAACCGTGCGAGTTTTGGGTGCTGAGTAAGGCTGAAGTGAGCCCAGTCGTGCTGCTCTGAGGTAGTCGAAACGCGAGCCGTGTTGGGCTGAAGTGAGCTGAAAAAGGGTAGTGGAAAAGGCCCAAGTTCTATTGTGAATACAGTATCAGTTTTTGAGATTTGTAAATTATTGGATTCCATTTTTATTTATAATTTGTACTTTGTCCCAACTTTTTTGGAATCGGGGTTGTATATTGGTGCATGGTCACTTAGATCTATTGTCCCGATTCCACAAGTATGTATTTTATCTTTATCCTTCCCAAATGTTATGAAATAATCTATTCTTGTGTAGAGAGAGTGAGGGGCAGAATAGTGAGTGTAATCCCTTCTGTTAGGGAAAAAGTCTCGCCATATGTCAATTAAGCCCACCTCCTCAAAAAGCATATTTACTTTCTTATATAGGGACTTCATATCATGGGTTTTTCTACTAGATGAATCTAACTTTGGCTGTAGATGTATATTTAAATCCCCTCCACAGATCAAAAGGCCTTCTGTTTCCATTACCATAATATTAGTGATTTTTTGGAAGAAACTGATGTCACTCCCTGGGGGTGCATAGACGTTCAATAGGGTAATTGGATTCCCATCTATCTTACCCCTTACTAAAATAAATCTGCCCTCCTTATCACCCATTTCGAATACCTTTTCAAAATTTAGCTTGTTTGAAATGAGGGTAGCAACTCCTCTCCTATGTCCTGATTTGTATGAAGAAAAAAACAGATTAGTGAAGCCCATTTTTTTTATTTTACATGCTCCCTATCTGTCAAGTGGGTCTCCTGTAAATAAACTACATGGGCTTGTTCTGTCCTCACTTTAGATAGGATTTTACTACGTTTAATTGGATTCATCAGCCCACTGACATTAAACAAGATGAATTTTACTTTGTCACTAGCCATGTGTATTTACTTGTAAGTGTATCAACAGAATAAACAAAATGAGACTGAACAGATCCACTCCCTGAACAAACAGGAACACCGAACATAAGTAAAAGATAAAGAAAAAAAAGAAAAAAAATGTGATTCCAAGGCTGGGGTCTCTAATAGATGACCCTGAGCTAAGCTAGATAAAATGCCTAGCTGTGGGGGAAAGCCTCTCCCACCTATTGGCCGAGGGCCCCCACCATGGCACTCGGAAAGAGGAGGAAAAAGGTCTCTGTTCATTACACAGAAAATGTGTCCTTATGCTTCCCTCGCCTGTATATATTCTCACCTAACTGGGGTAAAGGTATAAATGCAAATATCTTGAAGTGAACACAACACCGCCTATTTTAAGTTCTGTTTAGCTCGCCGACACTTTAAAAGTCAATCAGAACTTATAAGTCCTCTGGAGAGGGTGAGGGCTGCCTTCTGAAGGCTCGCAGTCTCTCCTTGATACTTTTCTCTCACTCCTCACCTGTCCCTCGCCGGCTCGGTCTTCCCACTGCTTCCCAGGCGGAGCGGGACAGCTGCTCAGCCAGACTCTCCCTCGGTGTAATCACGCTGACTGGCAGCCCTCTGTCCTTCATGTCTATGGTCACTTCCTCCGCTGTCCGATACAGTTGCATCCCATCCTCGTAAAACACTCGTAGTTTACTCAACTCAACTCAACCTTTATTTATAGAGCACATTTAAAAACAACCGGGGTTGACCAAAGTGCTGTACAGGTTAATATATATAATATACATATAATACATACAATGCCACAATTACAAGACATTAAGATAAATACTAAAATACTTAAACTTGGTTAAAAGCCAGGGAGAAAAAGTGTGTTTTTAGAGAAGATTTAAAAACCTCAGATGATCCTGCAGATCGGATGTGCCAGGTCACAGTTTAGCTGGGAACGGAGTCTGGAAGCAGATATTTCTCTGCTTTAACACTCGCTTCGCCTCAGCATATTCCTTCCTCTTCTGCAGGACTGCTGGGGGTAATCCTGGTCAAAGTATATTAATCTCCCATTCAGAAAAACCTTCTTCTTTCCCCAGGCCTTGCGCAGAATCTCTTCTTTAATCTTGTAGTGGAGGAATTTGACTATTATTGACCGCGGCTTATCTTCCCTGTCTCTGGCAGGTCTTGGTGCCAGCGCGCAGTGCGCCCTCTCGATGTCAAGCTCCTCAGTTGGGGGTATCGCCAACGTGTCCCGTAATAGTTTTCCCACAAACTCCACCATAGATGATCCCTCGGCTCCTTCGGGAACATTGTATATCCTTAAATTCTCCCGTTGGGATCTCCCTTCATGATTGAGTAGCTTGTTTTCTTGCTGATACATGACTTTTATCATCTTGTTCAACACTTGCTCCACGTTTTGTGCACGGTCTTCCACTTTTTCAATTCACACCTCTGCCTCCACTATTTTTTGGTTGACGTTAGTGATCTCTGATTTAATATTGTTTAGTTGTTCTTTTGTGTCTCTTCGGAAGTCATGAATTTCCTCCAAAACTTTGGTCAGACTTGCGGCGTTACTTGAGTAAGGGTTAGCATTAGCTCTGCCATCTTGTGCCTGTGTAGGGGAGCTGTTCTTCAGATTTTCTTCATTTGTAAGCACTGCATCGGTGTTTTCTTTGTTTGCTTGCTTCTTCCCCATTCTTGCCCCTCTTGTCTGTTCAAGTAATACCTGAAAACCTAGTATTTGATGGTCTAACAGGGCGAAATAACTATTTTCGCGAGGAAGCTGTTACTTTAGGCTGCCATTCAGGATGATGATGTCACCGGAACCCTGGATAGCTTTCTTTCATCTCAGAAATATTGCAAAGATAAGAAATTTAATGTCACTACATGACGCAGAAAAACTAGTCCATGTTTTCGTTCCCTCCAGGTTGGATTATTGTAATGCCTTACTGTCTGGATGTTCCAATAAGTGCATAAACAAGCTCCAGTTAGTTCAAAATGCAACAGCAAGAGTCCTTACTAGAACTAGGAGATATGACCCCATCACCCTCTGTCTTATCCACACTGCATTGGCTCCCAATCAGATTTCGTATTGATTATAAAATACTACTATTGACCTTTAAAGCACTGAATGGTCTTGCACCACAGTACCTGAGTGAACTTCTGGTCCTTTATGACCCGCCATGCCTACTTGGATCAAAAAGTGCAGGCTATCTGCTGGTACCTCATATAGTGAAGGCTACATCAGGGGGTGGAGCCTTTTCTTACAAAGCCCCACAGTTATGGAACAGCCTTCCAAGTAGTGTTCAGGAATCAGACACAGTCTCAGTGTTTAAGTCTCGGCTGAAAACATATCTGTTTAGTCAAGCCTTTTGTTAATGGTGTTTATGAGGTAAAGGTGTAGATCTGGAGGTGTTAGGTATTGAGCCGGGGTGTCATCTTATGTAAGTTTGGCCCTATTAGGCTACCGTAACCCCCCCCCGATGCCCCCTGGGCTGATTTCCTGTGTACCGTCCAGTTCAGTCTTCAGTAAATGAACAGAAACCACACTCCATGTCGGTCTCCTTATTATTGGTTTAAACTTAAGGTCAGTACATAACAACTGGCGACGAGGATGCGTCTGATCTCACGCTGCCTTGAAGAAGTTTGAGAGTGTTCGTTTTTGTAAATAGATGTTTTATTTTCCAAGTTAGTCGCGTAGTCGATTAGTTCAGTGCCAAATGAGCGGTGCATCGGGCGACGAAAGTGTGGGAAGTTAGCATCGAAAGCTTACCTGAAGACAACATCGAACAGGAAAGTTCATCTGGAGGGCCAGACAGCAGACAGTCGGACGAAGGACAGCGCAGGGAAATCATTCTGCAATGGCTGGTGTATTGGGGAACATTGGACCGTTTGATGACACTGTGGAGCAATGGAGCGCGTATACCGAGCGTTTTGAATTCTTCATCTTGGCCAACGGAATCAGCGTGGAGAAAAAGGTAGCTGCATTCCTAACAGTAATGGGCTCAAAGACTTTCAATCTGTTCCGAGCACTGGCACAGCCCAAGAAGCCAGGGGAGTTCACATATGATGAAATTGTTAAAACTCTAACTGCACATTTCTCACCTAAGCCCTTAATGATTGCTGAACAGTTCTGATTTTATAAACGTAATCAGGAGGAGGGGGAGACCATGACTATGTTCGTTGCTGCACTCAGGAAGTTAGCGGAGCACTGTGAATTTAAAGAGGACTCGCTTAATGATGCCATTCGTGACCGGTTGGTCTGTGGACTTCGCAACGAGGCCACTCAGAGAAAACTGCTAACTGAGGACAAATTAACTCTGACCAGAGCAATTAAAATAAGTGTGTCAATGGAAATGGCTGCAAAGGAGGCACAGCAGTTGAGTGCAGCCACGGCTAAGGTGTTGAAGGTAGCTAGTACAGAGGACAGCTCGACAGTGAGGCCATGTTATCGCTGTGGCCAACAAGGCCATCCGGCAGCAGAGTGCTGGTGTAAAGAATTGAAGTGCCATGCCTGTGGAAAAAAAGGTCACATTGAAAAAGCCTGTTGTAGTAAGAAAAAGGGAACTCGGTCAATGCAGAAAAACACTAACAAACAAAAGAAAGCTGCTTCACATAAGAAAACGGTGCATGTGATGGAAAAAGAAGCTAGTGCCAGTGAATCCACTGATGACGAGTTTCCCCTTCACATTCTTTCACTGGCTGGTGGGTCTGACAGCTACTGGATGACACCCTTGCTGGAGGGCAAACCAGTGCGGATGGAAATTGACACCGGGGCAGCAGTGTCACTTGTTTCAGAGACGGTGTATCAAAAACACTTACACCACTTGCCAATCCAACCAGCACAGGTGGTGCTGAAGACCTATACGGGGGAGACAGTGGCTGTCAAGGGCTTGGTCAAGGTCAAAGTGGAGCTAAATGGACAATGTGTAAAGCTGCCCTTATACGTTGTTCGAGGCAATTACCCGTCCCTGCTAGGCCAATCATGGATGGATAAAGTGCGGATTGACTGGCCTTCCGTCCGCATGTTGAGCCAGGGAGAGACAGCACTAGAAGCTGTATTAAAGAAACATGGTGAACTCTTCACAGAAGGACTAGGGCACATGAAGGGTATCACTGCAAAGCTGACCCTGAAACCAGGGAGCAACCCCTGATTCATTAAAGCGCGGCTGGTCCCATACGCACTGCGACCAAAAGTTGAAAAGGAGCTGGACAATCTGGTGAATAGTGGGGTGCTCGAACCGGTGCCTGTCAGTGACTGGGCTACCCCAATTGTGCCTGTCCTTAAGAAAAATGGAAGCCTACGAATTTACAGCGATTTCAAGGTGACCGTTAACTCAACCTTGCAAAATGAACACTACCCCCTGCCCCTTATCGACGACCTGTTCGCCGGTCTAGCAAACGGCAAACAATTCAGCAAAATTGACTTGAACCAGGCCTATCTGCAGATGCCAGTGGACCCCGAGTCCAAAGAGCTACTGACAGTCAGCACGCATAAGGGCCTTTTTCGGTACTGCCACTTGGCTTTTGGAATCACGTCAGCCCCCGCACTCTTTCAAAAGGCCATGGATCAGATTCTGGCTGGGCTACCGGGGGTACAGTGCTACTTGGACGATATCCTCATCACTGGGAGGGACAATGCCGACCACCTCCACAACTTGGACATGACACTACAGAGGCTGAGGGAATATGGACTGAAAGTTTGCAAGGAAAAATGTGAGTTTTTCCAGCCCTCCATCGAATACCTGGGCCATGTGATCGACGGCATGGGTCTACACAAGGCACCCTCCAAGACCAGGGCCATCTTGGAAGCCCCAGCGCCACAAAACGTAAAGCAGTTATGCTCATACCTTGGGCTCCTGAACTATTATGGCCGATTCATTCCAAATCTCTCCACCTTATTGAAACCGCTCCATGAATTACTGATGCAAGGAAGGAAATGGGAGTGGTCAGAGACTTGCCAAATGGCTTTTGCCAGTTCCAAGAACACCCTTCTGAACTCTGATGTGCTGACCCATTTTGACCCTGCATTGCCACTTCAGTTAGCCTGTGATGCTTCCCCCTATGGGGTTGGCGCGGTCGTCTCACACATCATGCCGGATGGCACGGACAAACCCATTGCTTTTGCTTTGAAGACCCTCAACAAAGCTGAATGTAACTATGCACAGATTGAGCGGGAGGCTCTGAGCATCGTGTTCGGAATTAGGAAATTCCATCAGTATCTGTTCAGAAGGAGATTCACGTTTCTGACTGATCATAAACCACTAACAGCCTTACTGGGAACACACACGGGCATTCCACCGCTGGCCGCAAGCAGAATGCAGAGATGGGCCTTGCTGTTGTCAGGCCATAACTACGACATCAAGTACCGCCGATCTGAACTACATGGTAACGCAGATGCCCTGTCCCGCCTCCCGCTCCCTGTGGCGAGGCCAGTGACCCAACACACTGACATTTTCTACTTCCAGCAAGTGTACGACACCCCCGTCACCGCAAAACAAGTGAGACATGCCACCCGGAACGATCCGGTGTTATCTGCTGTGATGGATACCATCATAAAAGGTAGAACAATTTCTGACTCACCGGACACCAAGCCATACCTGGTCAGACAACAGGAACTCTCTGTACAGTCAGGGTGTCTGCTGTGGGGCAGAAGGGTAATCATACCCCCTTCTCTGCGGAGCCCCATGCTGAAACAGCTCCACGTTGGGCACTGTGGCATAGTGCGCATGAAGGAGCTGGCCCACAGCTACTTCTGGTGGCCAGGGTTAGACAAGAGCATTGAGGAAAATGCGGCCCGTTGCACCACCTGCCAGACTGTGTGAAACGCACCACAACCAGCTGCAGTCCACCCATGGGAATGGCCAGCTGAGCCCTGGCAGCGCATACATATAGACTTTGCTGGACCATTCGAGGAGAGAATGTTCCTGGTGGTTGTGGATGCGCACAGCAAATGGCCAGACGTGGCCATCATGAGGTCTACAACTACCAGGAAAACCATCGAGAGACTGGAGGAAATGTTCAGCCGGTATGGAATACCGGAACAGCTGGTGAGTGACAACGGACCCCAGTTTGTCTCCGAAGAGATGGAGGCTTTCCTCAGAATGAATGGAATTCAACACATCAGGTCAGCACCTTACCACCTGTCCACCAATGGTCTGGCTGAGAGATTTGTGCAAACTTTAAAGCACAGTCTAAAGGCATCAGTGTCCCAAGGCTCCCTTCATCAGTGACTCCACAGCTTCCTGCTGACTTACCGAAACATGCCACACAGCACCACTAAGGCGTCCCCCGCTGAACTCCTCCTGAAAAGAGTGCTGCGCACCAAACTGGACTGCATACGTCCTCCGGCGAGGAGCCAAATCGTGCTGAGCAGTCAGCAAGAACAGAGTCAATGTAGGTCAGTCACACCACGGTCTTTCCACTTAGGAGACCCTGTTCTAGCTCGCAATTACCTACGGGGTCCCAAGTGGGTGCCAGCGGAGATAGTTGCCATCACTGGTCCGCTGTCATACAAAGTCCGCACCTGCAAAGATGCAGTGTGGCGCCATCATACTGACCAGCTGTTGGCCAGCAAAGGCCCCTCCACAGAGCTGGTTGGCTCACCGGCACTTGACATCGCAGGCCAGGCAGAGACATTGGAGGGCCTGGCTGCCTCCGAAAACCTGCAGGCCACACTTCAGGAGGACGACGCTGCAGACCAGATCCCCCAGGCTCCATCAACGGCGGAACCAGCGCTGCCGCCATCTCCAGTGAATCACCATCCTCGCCGGTACCCCACTCGTGAGCGGCAGCCTCCAGACCACTTGGACTTGTAATCCTCGCTGAAGAAACGTCATATCCTTTTTGAATGCTATGTTGTGTTATGTTATACATTATAAGTGTTATGTTATCTCAGTGGACATTTGGGTTAGTCTTACAGAATAAGGGGGGAGGAAATGTTAGGTATTGAGCTGGGGTCTCATGTTATGTAAGTTTGGCCCTATTAGGCTACCATAACCCCCCCCCCCCCCCCCCCCGACGCCCCCTGGGCTGATTTCCTGTGTACCGTCCAGTTCAGTCTTCAGTAAATGAACAGAAACCACACTCCATGTCGGTCTCCTTATTATTGGTTTAAACTTAAGGTCAGTACATAACAGGAGGATCCTCAGATATAGAGTGTTTCGGTAAACTGGGAGGTATGGATGCTGTGTGTCTCCCCTCCCCCCACTCTCACTCGCTCACTGGGGTTTGTTGACGATGGAGTGGCTGCTGCTTTCTGTCCCGGGGCTCCCTCAGGTCTGTGTTACCTTCTGGCTCTCCCCTTTTAGTTATGATGTCAGAGTTAGTCTCACTGGAGTCCCTGCTTTCACTCAGCGCACAATGTACACTGTTCTTAACCATTAGGTTACATTGGGCAAACCTAACAATCTGTGTTTTCTCTCTCTTTCTCCCTCCCCCATCTGTCCCTCTCTGAGTTACATGTCGATCCTGAGACACCAGTAAGATGCTGAACCACTTCTGCTCCTTGGACCTGCCTGATCCATCCTGATGCCCTACTTCTGGCTGGAGTCTCTTCACATCGCTCCTGTGGAGGACGGCCCCATATGGAGAGTTGAAAGTTGCACTTGGAAGATGCTCTGGACTCTTACAGTAATGCTTTTAAGTCTGGCACCCCACTGATGTTCCTGGGAGACTTCAACCTCCACCTAGAAGCCTCCCACTCTGCTTCCTTCCTTTCACTACTCCACTCTGTAGGTGCAATTTGTGATTAAGTGATCAATCTCATTAAATCAGTCTCATTAAATATTAAATCAGCCTCATTAAATATTAAATCAGCCTCATTAAATATTAAATCAGTCTCATTAAATAATACCATTAATTTTGGTGCTTAATAATAAATTACCAAACAGCTAAATTATGGTATATTCCAAATTATTTTGATCACTGCCCTGTGATGACCTGGCGACTTGTCCAGGGTGTACCCCGCCTTTCGCCCGTAGTCAGCTGGGATAGGCTCCAGCTTGCCTGCGACCCTGTAGAAGGATAAAGTGGCTAGAGATAATGAGATGAGATGAGATTTTGATCACTTACCGTATTACATAACTCATATGCACCTTGGAATTCTTTTGAGATTGGGCGACTTCAAAAATATCGGGACAACAAATAAACACACACAGTTTCAATAATTAATTGAATTTATTAGAGCAAAGAAAAAAATTTTGAATAATAGCAATTGAAATCTTCAGCAAACAGTGTGTGTGTTATGTGTGTGTATGTGTATGTGTGTGTGTGTGTGTGAGGGGTTGGGGTCACCACGTGGGAGAGGTGACCATGTGTTTCTAAGTGGAACAAAAGAGTTAGCTTTGGTTGCTAGCTAAGATGTGTTTGTGAGGCCTGTGGCCACGTGTGGAGACAAAGATTAGCCTTGGTAGCTAACTCCATTAGCTTATAACACTACTAAATCCACTGAAATCTTGATGAGGTCAAAATATGTGTAATAATGAAATTAAAGTGTTAAAAAGGAAAAGAGAGAGCATGCAAAACCTTATCTATTAAACAAATGACTGAGAGAACATAGAACAATTATGGAACACAAAAATCAGTGTGCACACAAACAGTTCCTGAGTTTAAATTCACACTACTTCATAAAGCTAATTCCTAAGACTAGGTTTTGCCCAAAATGCCAAATCTGCTCCAGTACCTTGCCTCTGTGTAGGAATACAGAGAAGTTACGAAGATGCTGAATTTTACAGGAGCTCATGAAGACTTCTGTAGAAGGCAGAGAATTCTTGATCCAATGCTTTGTAGTTCGTGGGAAGAAAGTCTCTGAGCAAAACAATGTGCACAGCGCTTTGTTAGAAGGAGCCGGTCGCCTCTAACTTTAAATTTAACTGGTTGGGCTGCAGTCGTACGTACGTACAATGCGAATAAATGAAAACCGGTTGTAACTCAATCTGAGTTTAAAATCGTGCGATTCTAGAGTCTACCGTGGCCAAAGGTAAATGAAAGAAAATGCGCTGAATCTTTCTTCTTGCAAGAAAGAAGTCGTGGTTTCGGACGGTCCGATGAGAGAGTGCCTCTTTTTATGTCTGTTCCCGTGTGGTTACAGAAGCCAAAGAGAAAGTATGGCGGATTTCCGGGTCCCTTATGGAGTCGTGGAGGAAGTGACATAGATGATCCCGCCCAGGCGTGACGTAGGTCAATGCGGAAGTGGGTTGATGGGACCTGTAGTTTCTTAAAGGGACTGTGTTGTAGTTCTTAGATGGATTGTGTTACCTACAACTCCTTTGATTTCTCCCTGCTGAACTCTTCTCCAACCCATAAAACTGGCAACCTTCTCAACCTGGTCTTCCTCAGAAACTGCTCTGCCTCAGATCTCACAGTTACCCCTCTCTATCTCTCTGACTACCACTTCATTTCTCCCTCCCTCTTCCTCTCCACCCATCATCCCCCCTCCTACCCCCACTATTACAGTCCATCATAACCTCGGCTCCCTCTCTCCCTCCTCTCTTGCCTCCTCCGTCACTGCCTCCCTCCCCCCCACTTGAATCCTTTGCCAGTCTCCCTACTGAATCTGCTGCATCCTCCCTGCTCTCCTCATCACTGGACACATTATCTCCTCTCCACATTATCCAGAATGTATACTGTTCTTACTCATCAGGTGACATTTGGGCATACCTAACAACCTGTGGGCCCCCCACACACACACACTCTGTCTGTCCCTCTGAGTTACATGTCAATCCTGAGATCGTGGTGCTGAACCTCTTCTGCTCCTCGGACCTGCCTGATCCATCCTCATGCACTATGTCTTGCTGGAGTCTCATCACATCGCTCCTGTGGAGGACGGCCCCATATGGGGAGTCGAAAGTCGCACTTGGAAGACGCTCTGGACACTTACAGTAATGCTTTTATGTCTGAGGACTTCAGTTAACTTGCTACCTGTAGGACTGCAGTTGTCATGAACAGTTTTACACTCAAGTCTCCATCAATGAACAGTTTATAACTTCAACAAAACAGACTTCATGTTAAACTATAATGAATTTCCTGGTTCCACAGTTGTACTTTGTGACTCTATAGGACACAGTTATAGAAGTGAGTTATTTATAATCACGCTATCTGTTATTACCCAGATGAGGATGGGTTCCCTTTACAGTCTGGTTCCTCTTGAGGTTTTTTCCCCTGTGTCATCTGAGGGAGTTTTTCCTTCAACACCGTCACCTCAGGCTTCATCATCAAGGATAAATTTATTAGCTTATATGTTAAAAATATGTTTTTCTGTAAAGCTACTTTGCAATCAAAGTAGCTTTTCAGTGTAAAATGTAGGTCAGGTTAAGGAAGTGGAGTTCTGGTGGTTGATTACAAGCTCAGGTTTGGTTTGGTTTATTGTTAAAAGTGCGATACAAATAAACTGATTTGAATATGAAATAAATGAGTGGGTATAAAGGAATGTAGTGAATATAAAGGAGTGATTATAAAATAAAGGAGAGAGTATAAAGTAAAGCAGTGAATATTAAGGAGTGAAGACTGAGGCCTCAGCTTCCCTATTGGAAGCTCAGGAGGTGTGAGCATGAGGAGATGCAGGACTGAATAACACACACACACACACACACACACTTTTTGTCTCTTTTCAGTGTAAAATGTAGGTCAGGTTAAGGAAGTGGAGTTCTGGTGGTTGATTACAAGCTCAGGTTTGGTTTGGTTTGATTCTCTCTCACACACACACACACACACACACACACACACACACACTCACACACACACACTCACACACACACTCACACACACACTCACACACACACACACTCACACACACACTCACACACACACACACACACACACACACACACACTCTGTCTTGCAGCTCCCTGAATGGCTGGTTGAAGCTCTGATCTCAGCTCGTTTTGGTCACGTGACTGCGGGAAGCGCGTGAATAACGAACAGGAGACTGAGGGCCTCTGCATGCTCTTGCAACAAGGCTTTTGCAGATAGCTTTTCGCAGACAGTTGTAATTTATCGTTGAGCGGGGAGTAATAGGCGTGTGCGATGTTATTCACCGCCACAACGCAAGGGGGCGCAAAATCGCTATCCATGCCCAGATTCTGCGATATCTCCCTCCACGAATTACTGGAGTATGCGCTGTCCTTATAATGACTAGAACTGGAGTCGTATAGATGTACGTACTTCCTCACTTCCTCGATCAACCGCTCTTCATGCTGCTTCGTGCTGCTCCATCTTCGCTCATGTTTTTAAAAATGGCGGTTGTGAAAACAAACCAAACTGGGAAGCGGAAGTGCGTGTACAGCGGATGTAGAGTGGACCAATCAGAGCCCTCTTGTCTGCGAGGCTGTCTGCAGTGGTCACAATTTTTGGGAGGTGCGCGCAGAGCGTCTGTGAAGGGGAGGGGGCTTCGCAGACGCCATCTGCGACGCCATCTGCGAGGACTGCGTTGTCAGCATAAATTGGCCTTGAGACCCCAAAGACCCGCTCGCGAGCGAAGCTGAGCCTGAGTGGCGCGCATGCACAGACCAGGGGCAACTAACCGATTCACTCACTGAGTCACACAATAGATTCTTTCAAAATGAACGTTTTGAATCCTTCAAAACACTTAACTCATGCAGAGAGGGACAAAGTATTTTTTTTTAAAAATCTCATCAGTTATAAGACTGTTTATCTTTAAAATGTTTAAAAAATCCTGATTTATTACAGAAATGTGGAACATAAGTCATATAAATATCACAGAATAAAGTTGCATAAAGAAATAAAGTTCACACACAAGAGGGTAAAAATATAATCATCAGGCTTCATCAGTAAAACTTTACAGTCCTCAAGGCAATAAACTGTAGGCGTGAAAGAAGGCAACTGGACTCACTTGAAATTCTTGAAGATGTTTCACTTCTCATCCGAAGACCTTCTTCACGTCTGTCTGATCAGGAGGAGTTTCCTGTTTTCAGTCCTTCTGAGAACCTTCACACACACAGACACACACACACACACCAAGGCAATAAATTAATAATTCAATAAATATCAATAAAAGCATTAAGGACACTAAATTAATTCATGATTTAACTTACTGACAAATGTCAAATCTTAAAAACACACACATTATACAAATATATACCGCTGCACTGTCTTAAATATTTCGGCATTTTGCTTCTGATTTAATTAAAATGACTGAAAGCTAATATGATGATGATGATACCCTTTATTGTCACTAGTCACAAGTACCAGCGAAATTAGCCATCAACCTGTCCGTACATATACAACATACAATTGACATAGGGTAGACAGGACAGGAAGACAGGGATAAAGATAAAAAGGAAACACAACATGAGGAGAGATAAGGAAAAAAAAGAACACCCCCCCACTATGCTCCTGTCAGGAGTACAGTGTGGGAACATTTAAAAACCCTCTGCACATAAGCACACAACAACACAAGTACACTTTAAACACGGGACTTGAGGGGGGGAATCAGGGGTAAGGGGGGAGGGGGGGAGGTAATCCAGCGCAAGCAAGCAGCCGTCCACTCCTACAGCCATGAAGGCGCTGGTCATGCACCTGCTTGTCACACTGTGGGTAAAAATGGCAACCGCGGAGAGTTAGAGAGGAATGCGAGGAATGAGAGTGTCTCCCAGGAGTGACCTTCAGGGGGAAATGTTTCCTCAGCAACGGCCTGAACCAAGGCCGGTGCTGTCTCAGGGAGCTGAATGTCGATAAGATATGAATTGTTTGGTCTTTCCAGACGCAGTCTTTGCACGTCCACACCGCTTGTCCATATCTGTCCATTCTATTCAAATTGATCTCCGAAAAATGCTTTCCTTGCAAAGCTGAAAGCTGCTCCGAGACAACAACCATTTTGTGGTTAAAGTTCTGAATGCCCACAGTCTGAGTGCCAACAGCTTTGCCCACCACTCCAATCATATCGGGCAGCTTTGTGGGGCTTTGAACAGCTGTCACCATTGTCTGATTTCCTCGATATACCAGGGCAATGCCTAATCCAATCAGCAAAAGTCTTGTAATCATGGTTCCGAATAGGTAGATATCTTCAATGTCCTCCACAGAAAGAATCGCCAGGCACACGACCCGCCACCTCTCCCACGTGTCCATCGTGTAACCAGCTGCAAACATTCCGGCAGGACAAACAGGTTCCCCCGAACCCAGAACTGTGTCAATTTTGTTAGGAGACCAGTTTATCAATTCCATGCTTTTTTAGTTTAGAAAGTAATGCAGGAAGAGTCTCTTCAAAAAGTACAGCAGACAAGACAAGACACAGAAGCACAAGCAGGAAAAAAAAGGAGGGAGAGGGAGAGCAGGAAAATGCTCATATAAATGTTTATTTCCCCCCTTCTGTGATGTTTTTGTTATCTATCTATCTATCTATCTATCTATCTATCTATCTATCTATCTATCTATCTATGAGTCATTCTATAATTAGGGGTACATTTCATGCAAAGCAAAATCTCAAAATATCAGTATTCTTTTTCAATAAATAACCTATATGTTTCCATGGTATATACCCTCAAGTTCCTAAACAAATTAATTGCCAAGCTTAATCTTAAATTACTTTTAAAATATTTTAATGAAAATGAACATTTGATTGTTTATTTTGTCAACCGTGTTACGGACAAATGTTATGTCATCTTAAACATATATAAAAATACTACACATTTGAAAACACATTTGTTTGAAAGTGCTTAAACTAGAAGTCCCAGACAGGGGCCATTTGGCCTTTTTACCTAGAAAACCCACAAGAGGGCCAATTGGCCCCAAGTCCTCCCTGTAGACATTCATTTTGTTATGGAAATGTGGCTGTTAGTTACCTTACAGCTTAGAAATGAAATCTTACAATGCCTGTTGAATGTTGAATCTCTGCATCTTCGTTCCTTGGAGAGGAGCTTCTTTCACTACAAAATTCTTGAGGGAACTGAAGCGATAGTCCATGTGCACTGAGGTATTTATCCATCAAACAATTGTCTGGTTGCAGTCACATGAGTCGTTATGGTCACATGGGACATTCACATGTTCACATTTTAGAATAGAATGTGTTTTTATTCCTCATTCTCACATTCACACAGAAGTAGCCAACATGACTTCACCACTGAAGTGTGAAGTGTGTGAAATGTGACCTCCTCACCCCACAAACTGCCACTAACAGCCTCATTACCATAACAAAATGAGTGATTAGTGTATTGGGGAAAAGCGGTCGGGCCAAATGGCCCCTATGTGGGTCTTCTAGGTAGACAGAAAAATGCTGGGACTTCTGGTGTTAAGTCCATTAACAAGATGTTTTTAATTAATCTGTACAACTGTTATGGAAAATATAAATTTTGAGCTTCATAAATAGGATTTTATGGTTCACTGTGATGCAGAATGACACTTTTTTCAACATAAATCTTTGTTACGTCGAATTTAGAGTTGTTCTCCCTCCTTATACAAGACTTCCCTATCCAGAGATAATCCCCAATCTTTTATTTTACAGTTCATCAAACACATAAGAGATTTATAGCACAAAAAACACTTGCAGCACAGCTGACAGGCAATGTAACACAATTGATGGGAGTAACACAGTTGACAGGGCAGAAGAACAAGAGGACACTTTTTAGGATAAAAAGAGCTTTTTATTGTTTTAAATTTAACTACAAATAAGCTGATGAATTCAGGTGAACTGTTAAAACAACATTTAGACACAATTTCAGAGAAACGTAGCTTATTTAACAAATTGAACATATTAAATCATTCTGTTTGTTTGTCTGTCAATATGAAGATTAAGTGACAAAAACATCCTCCTCCTCAACTGTGTCATAGCTGATGGGTAACACAGTTGACGGTAACACAGTTGACATTTCGGCCATTTTTAGAGTGTTGTGCTAACTGCAGACCTCAGAGCTTTCACTACAAGACCTTAATCAATTCATATTTTTTATTATCTTTAGCTGTATACTTTGTAAATACAATTTCTAAATCAGGTTTATATGAATATGTTGACAACACAGTTGACAGACAATTAACCCTCTCTAGGACTATACAACAGTATTGATGAAAATATTGAAGAGGTGAACTCAAAACTTACCACGCAGTCTTCAAATTTCCCACCAAAGAGGATATGACATCACATGATGTTGGTCACATGACTTAGGACCAAACCATTTGCCGATTTATGGGGGGGTTTCAGTGGGCAACACAGTTGACATAAGTTTCTTGGACGCACACAAAATTCTTCATTTAATTTATAATATAAAGCATTTTAGGCTTTTAAACACTTTTGTCATATTATAATAATTACCATGAATAAATATTTGTAAAAATTTTAAACAAAAACCTTTTTTTATAATGTAAATATGAAGACCAAACCTGACAATTGGAAAATCGGACAGCATAAAAACACCAAATTCCAGTATTATATATGCATTTTTGCAGAGTAAAATGATGTAATTTGTTGACTTTTTGTATTATATAAAAGAGAAATGTGTGCTAATGTACAAAAGATCATTGGCTGAAGTTAATAGTTAGTGAAATTGACAAATACAGCACATGGACTTGAGATGTACCCCTAATTATAGAATGACTCATATACATTTATTCTACCTTTATCATTTATATTTTCTACCTAAATGAGATAAAATAAAAATATATTTGTCACCACAATGCTAAATGACAAAATACAAAAATACTTTTTAGGTGAGTAAACAGTTGTTTTTTTTTGCACACTCAGATTAACTGCAGATTGTGTGCAATAAAATACAGTTAAAATGCGATCATTTAATCTCCTGTAAATTCTCCAGTGTTTATTCATGTCCCACAGACTCCTCCCTGTGCTCAGCTGATTCAGACCAAACCTGCTCGTCTACTCTAAAGGTTAATGTGTGTGTGATGTTACTGAGTGGGTGTTTAATTCGCCTTTGCACTGGAACGAGTTGACGCTGCTGGGTGCTCAGTGCGCAGGTGAAAGACAACACACTGAGGTTTTATAATGAATTCCATCACTGCATCCGCGGCTCCACATCTTCACCCAGATGAATGACAGCAGTGACGTCATGTGACGTTATTTAGTCTCCCTATTTCTGAGGCCTGCCTGCGGGTGTGTGCTCATCTCGTGTGTGTTAGGAGGAACAGAAACATCGGACACACACACACACAGAGTGAAACCATGGACGCGCTTTTAACCGGTTTGTATTTTAGAGTGAGTTTTTCCTGACATTCAGAAGACAGTCTCCATCCTCATCCTCATCATGGACTTCATCCTGAGCGGACTGGCCGCGTGCAGCGCATGCTTGTTCACGAACCCACTGGAGGTGGTTAAAACCCGGATGCAGCTTCAGGGTGAGCTGAAGAGCCGCGGTACGTACCGGGTTCATTACCGGAACGTGTTCCACGCATTCTACACCATCGGGCGCGTGGAGGGGCTGTCCGCGCTGCAGAAAGGGCTGGTCCCCGCGCTGCTCTATCAGTTCTTCATGAATGGGGTGAGACTCGGCTCATATGCCATCATGGAGTCCGCGGGCTACATCCACACGAAGGGGCGCGTGAGCTCGGTGAAGAGCACCACGGCCGGTGCACTGTCCGGGGTTGTGGGAGCCTTCGTGGGCAGCCCCATCTACCTGGTGAGTCCTGGAACCGGATCCAGAGCTTTGGGTTTCCATTTTACCCTCTGTCACTGACTCTGACTGTGTGTTGAAGTGCGCATGCGCAGGGCTTTTACGCATCGCCGCGCACAGTCTTTAAATCTCATTCTGTGATTGGCTCTTTCTGCTCTCGATTGTTAATTTACTGTAAACTACAAAACAATGAGTGATGTTTTTCTTTTAAATATATGGCGTGTGGGCGGCACGGTGGTGTAGTGGTTAGCGCTGTCGCCTCACAGCAAGAAGGTCCTGGGTTCGAGCCCCGTGGCCGGCGAGGGCCTTTCTGTGCGGAGTTTGCATGTTCTCCCCGTGTCCGCGTGGGTTTCCTCCGGGTGCTCCGGTTTCCCCCACAGTCCAAAGACATGCAGGTTAGGTTAACTGGTGACTCTAAATTGAGCGTAGGTGTGAATGTGAGTGTGAATGGTTGTCTGTGTCTATGTGTCAGCCCTGTGATGACCTGGCGACTTGTCCAGGGTGAACCCCGCCTTTCGCCCGTAGTCAGCTGGGATAGGACCCAGCTCGCCTGCGACCCTGTAGAACAGGATAAAGCGGCTACAGATAATGAGATGAGATATATGGAGTGTTTTTTCCCATGGGGTTCACCTTCACTGCTCCCCCCCCCATCACTCCGTGTACACGTCATACTTTACAGGATAATGACTTTCACATTACATAATAGTACAGAAAACCTACACAGAGCTTTAGAGAGCCGATGACATCATTCTGTCCGTATCATCATGAGGTCATGTGTGCTCCATAGTGAGCATTTATTTCACCTATTTCAAGGTTAAATTAAAGGGCTAAAATTAAATTAAAGGTTAAATTAAATTAGCAATATTTCTGAGATGAAAGAAAGCTATCCGGGTGATGTTATCAATGTGAGTTTCGAATGAAAGACTGGGGTCAATAATCACTCCGAGGTCTTTTACTGCTGCACGTGAAGAAACAGAAAGGCCATCCAGAGTTACTGTGGAATCAGAAAACTTACTTCTAGCTGCATGTGGTCCGAGTACAAGTACTTCAGTCTCGTCAGAGTTAAGCAGAAGGAAGTTAATAAGCATCCAGTGTCTAATGTCCTTCACACATTCCTCAATTCTATTAAGCTGGTGTCTCTCATCAGGTTTTGCAGAGACATACAACTGTGTGTCATCAGCATAACAGTGGAAACTAATACAATGTTTATGAATAATATCACCCAGAGGGATTAATTGTGTGAAGTAATGAATTGATGAATTGAGAAGAGTAACAGAGAATAAGATACTTGGAACCACTGTTTCTGCATCAGCTGAGATTTTTTTCCAGTGCATGAAGGTCGTTTCAAGGTCAACTGTATGCCATTCATGACATTATCACCCTATAGGTTTGGAGTTTCTGATTACAGAAATATATGGTTTGTATCTATTAAAAGAAATAAATAATGCTGGGAAGTTGAATCTTCTTGCAATTCTTGAAAAAACCCAACAAATTTATTGCATAATTTTTGGCTCTAATGCATCATACTGAATTACCATTGTTGATTTTTACTAAAACCACCGTATCTCTGCAACCATAAGATTTTTTTTATTTATTCCAAAAGCTATGTTCTTTTTGGGGTGTCCTTTAACAGAGAGCAGATTTTAAGGTGAATTGAACCTGTTTGAAATTTTCAGGTAAAGTGCCTACAAGTGGGTGTGTCATACTCATTTACCTTCTCAGGTGTATTCTCACCTGGATCGCGAGATCACAATGTGGCATGTCTGGGTTTTCCACTGCAGATCCAGAACCTGATTTAAACAAATGTATGTAAATGAAGAGAAGGTCTGTCCCCCCCCACACACACACGCTCTGTGTATTGTTTCAGGTAAAAACACACCTGCAGAATCAGTCGACATCCTCCATTGCTGTAGGACACCAGTACCAGCACCGGGTGAGTCCCACTTCAGCTCACACACACTTCTTACCCTACACACTTCCTCCAGTCTGATAACCAAAACGTCGAGTCAGAGGAAACCACAGCCTGAATTATTAACATGACTAGATATGACCTGTAGACTCCCTCGCTGTAGTGACTAAGGGGAAGTGAACAGGGTCCGAATTGGGATCAGGCAGATGATCAAATGGAGGAGGTGAAATGTGTTTATCTACAGTTACAAATATTTATCATTATAATTAACAATTACATTATTATAAACAATAATTACAAAGACAACATTCATAATTATTTTTCTATATTTCACTTTTCATTTCAAATATTTTCGTTGTCTTTGTGTCTCTCTCTCTCTTCCCTCTGTGTCGGTGGTGTAGGGGATGATGCATGCTCTGTTGGTGATACACAGGCAGCATGGCATTATGGGACTGTGGCGAGGGTCCGGTGCGGCGGTGCCGAGGGTCGGTGTGGGTTCTGCGGCTCAGCTGTCCACATTCTCCGTCACTAAAGAGTTCATCACTGATCTGCAGGTACACACACAATTGTCCAAAACATTCAAAACATACGACACTGTAAAGCCAAGTGGGTTTTTATTGTCAGTCCTCTGCAGGGCTTGTATACACTGGAATGAAGTGTTGTTTCTCCAGGACTGTGGTGCAACACAACAGCACACAAGACTATGTAAAGTGTAAATACACAACAGTGTGTGATAAGTGCAGGACAATAAATACACAGCACATGGGCTGTACTCTGTAAACTATTGTGTCAGGCTCAAATTTTCAGGGACCGCCTCCCACTTTTTGTGTTCTAACTTCCTTTGGAAGAGTCTCCAGACTCAGGTTTTCTTTTGTTCGATGTGGAACAGTACACTTGCACTTTCTCCCAGACATCTCCACTTGCTCCTTCTAGGTAAATGGCTCCTCCCCATCTTCATGATACAGATTCCAGTGGGTGGTCATATGTTAATGAGGGACGTTTCTATGTAAGAAACAGACACTTTTATAACTCACCTGTTCACTGCACCTGTTTCCTTTCAGTGGTCGCTACAGACTGCGAAGGTAACAGTCTAGTGTGAAAAGCCACAGTACGTCCCCAAGGCACAGCCTCCTGTTTCAAAAACAACGACAAAATACAGTTTTCCACAGCATGACTCATTTAACACTCTGTATCTCTCACTCTCTTGCTGTCTGTCTCTTACCTTGTGTGTGTGTGTGTGTGTGTGTGTGTGTGTAGATATTCCCAGCTGATAGCTGGTTGGTGCCCCTCTTTGCTGGGATGATCAGCAGTGTGGCGGTTGTTTTGTGCATGACTCCGTTTGATGTCCTCAGCACACGACTCTATAATCAGCCTGTGGATCACCTGGGAAAGGTAAAGAACACTGACCTCACCCCGACCCCACCCCTTTTGAGACCTGTATGGCTTTGAGCATGATTCACACATAATTACCCTGCAGTTATGACTGACTGAAATTACAACTAATGAGATGCATTTCATTGAACATGTGAAGTATTTAAATTGGAGTGTGTGTGTGTGTGTGTGTGCGCGTGTGCATGCAGGGTAAGCTGTATCGAGGCTTCATGGACTGTTTCTCTAAGACCTTGAGGAAGGAAGGTGTTTTTGGTCTGTACAAAGGTCTGGGCGCATCCTATTTCAGACTCGGACCGCACACTATCCTCTCACTACTGTTCTGGAACCAGCTACGGACACTTAAGTACAGCTAACACACACAGGAATGGGCTGCGTTTAAAGTGTCTCTTCATGTTGGAGTCACAGTAATGATGAGAAAACGACTCAGAAGCTGGTCGTCTCTTCCAATTTGGAGATCGAGTGTGATGGAAGATGAAGTCTGGATGGATTTAACGTTTTATTTCCCAAGGAGAGAAGTTCATAAATCTGAATCCCTGCTCCACTCATCTTATAGCTATTTGGAAGAGTAAGCTAGATTTTGAAAGTGTCCAGTTGAAAGATCCCACCCCTCCCTTTGGCCCTCTGTTCACAGCCACGCCTCCAAAACACATTAATGCACACTGCCTGACTCCTGCTAGAGGACGAGTCCATGAGAGAGAGAGAGAGAGAGAGAGAGAGCGCGCACTGGGGAAAGGAATGTAGCATGTCATGGTCATATCCAACTACCTTGTGTGTCATTCACACGTAAGAAAACAGTGAACATTATTGTACTGAATGTAAACAATGAACTGAGCTGTTGTTCGTACTCATAGCTGTCGACTAGCTTGCTAGCTTTAGCGACATGTCTGCAGGATGTCTGCCCCACCTTGTGGAAGACTCTGGTCGCGTGCAATGAGTGCAGGGGCAGAGTGCACGCAGGTAGACAGGCAGGTAGGCCGTCCAGTCACTTGATTTGGAATGAGGGAAATAATTGGACAAGTGTTTTACAGCCCTGCGAAAGCCACAGGTGATGGATTTTTTTTCTTTTTATTGTCAGAGCGTTTGATTTATTCATTGCTGTGAGGATGTCAAGAGAATTTTAAGAAATCTAACAGAAACATTTCTAAGAAGATTCCCCATCTTGCACTGAATAATAATAATATGAATATCAGCCTGCTTTAGTGAGCTGAGTGTTTTGAAATGTCGCTGTGTAAAACCTGACTAACGCTGCAGGAACAGTTCAGCTGTGTGTATATTTAAAACATTAGACATCACTGCTCTTTCTCTTTTATTTTGGCTTGACATAAAATATACACCATACGACAACAGAACCGAGACTTTAAAATACAAATGAATGAATATTAAATAAACACGTGACAGCGTGCCATGACACACTTCCCTCACACATCACACACAGCAATAAAGCGCTGGAGTAATGAAACATGTCGGTGGCTGATTTAGTAGTTTACATAACCACATAAAAACTATAACTTTTGAGATTCACAGAAATAATTTTCTTCTGTCTGTTTTTAAATAGATTCCTTTGTAATATAATTTAGTTACCGTTACAGAGAATAATTCATTAATTCCATGATTATTATAAAAGTCAACAGATTATTTGATTGTAAAAATACGCATTTGTGGCTCTCGTTTGTAACACGCTTTCAGTCAATACACATTTCACACTAATCCGAGGAAGAGTTTGGATCAGACACCTGAGACCTTCGTACACACGTCACAAGCCTTTAAAACCCTTTAATACCAAATAAACTACAGTAACTACACAGAGGAGTAATAAAAGCTTCCATGACTCATAGTGCGATTAAATTAAATTCTCATGACTGATAGAATAGTACAGTACAATTTTACACTCCAGTCCAACACTAACACTGAAACATGTCACACTACTGCGGCCTTCACACCCGAGTCACTCTGATATAATAATAATAATAATATTCAGGTGTATAGAGTGAGTAGTGCAGGACTGAACTGTTTCAGCAGCTTTAATATGAATTCTTCAGGAGTTGGTTGCTGTAAGTGGATTGTAACTGACTGAAATATGTAAAGTGGATTTTATGGTTTTATTTTTTTATTCTGTCTGGAATAATGTGAGATAAAGGCAGTGAGATATGACATTGTGCAGCAGTTACCTTCAGTCCTTTAGAGTTATATAATTCATTTATTATTGACTGCATAAAGAAATAAAATTCATCCTCTCCATCCTCAGACAGCCTGTGTCTCTGTGACGTGGAGAGACGGCTGTGTTTTACACACACACACACACACACACACACACACACCAAACAAGAACATAGCAAATATGAAGGAGACAACACATTTATTTCAGAGGTGTGTGTGTGTGTGTTATCCAAACACTTCAGGGTTGAGCAGCCGGAAAGACTGGACAAGTGTGTGAAAGTCCTGCACTGTCCAAACACCATCAGAAACCGCACCACTGCTAATGCTGAGAGGACTGAGAGAGAGAGAGAGAGAGAGAGAGAGAGAGACTTTGACACAAACTTGGAGAATTTAAATTCACCCTGACTGCTGACGATGACAGAGTTGGTGTTAAACAGCTGACCAATCATCAGCTTCAGTTGAACTTACAACTCAGCAAAACTGCACATTCCTAACACACACACTGTAATCACACACTAACACACACACACTGTAATCACACACTAACACACTGTAATCACACACTAACACACACTGTAATCACACACTAACACACACTGTAATCACACACACTAACACACACTGTAATCACACACTAACACACACTGTGTTCCTGATTCACTGTGTGAACTGAATGGAGTCCCTGAAGTGACCTGACATTACAGAGCAAGGCAAAGCTCGCTCTCTGTGTGTGTGTGTGTGTGTGTGTGTGTGTCCGTCCAGCATGGCACCCATGCTGAGACAAGTGTAATTAAACCCTTACAGAAAAACCACATGAACTTCACGTGATTTCTGACATGTAAAATATGTGGAAAATGTGTTTTGCACATGGGAAACGTGGTTTTGGCCCAGTTTTATGTGAATCACATGTGGGAATGTTTTCCACATGTGGGAATGTTTTCCACATGTACTCTCCATGGTAATGCGTTACAAAATCTGATACCATGTTTTCCACATGTGGTAACATGTGATCACATGTGAAATACATGGGAAATTCATGTGTTTTTTCTGTAAGGGAAGTTCCACCTGGTTACCTTAACATTCCTGCACACCCATCGTAATTGCCATTCAGAGAGCAATTCTGAAAAATGTGTTTACTGTCAGTTATTGAAACAGCATATAAACAAGCTTTATCAAGTGGCAGGATCTACAAACAATGGCGTTTCGACTCTCCTCAACACCTGACTAGTGAAGAGCTAAAATCTCTGGATTTTACTGCCTTTAAATCAACAACTAACAGACCAACAATGGAATACTTTCCAGATCAAAGAAAAGGCTTTTAAAGAAACTCTTAACACCAAGAGACTCAACAAGAAAAATCAGTTTGCCTGCTCACCTGACCCTACAAAGTGGCTTAAACTTCCATCACTACTGAACGGCGTGTACTTCAAGCACAGAGTATTCTCTGCTGAAAGCCACAGTAGGAGACCTTTTGGTCGGCCGCTTTTAAATATACATGCAGAATCCTGAAAAAGCTCCCAATGGTTAAACCCTTTCCTGTGGACGCTAATGTCGCATCTTTGTCACAATGGATAGAGGAGCAACTACGTTTTTGCAGAGACGTAATGCAACCTTTTCTCAGACCTTGGGTCTCTCGTCTTAAAAAGGTAAGCAGAGACAAACTGGCTTATTTATGGCAACATTGTAGAACAAAAGCAAATGAGATAATAGTGAGTTTCCTGATTCTCCTCCATGTTTCGATAATATTCAGGAAGTGCAGTCTTACTACTTTAAAAAAATGCTAAGGCACCACTTTAATTGATGACCCCCTTTCACCTCTACCATGGACTAATTCATTACATTTGGAGCCAGCACCTCCACCAATTACCTCTGTTCACGAAGGAAGAACTGCTAAACATCCTGAATTGCCTACCTAATTATAAGGCCAGCGGTAGTGATGGAGTAACCTATGAAACATTGAGATTTACACAGTGGCAGGACATATTACTGACGAGCTTTAATACTTGCCTTATTAATAGACGGGTTCCTGCACCATGGAGGGGGGCATTAATCTACAGAATTCCTAACAACAACAACAACAACATACCGAATGATCCGAGTACATGGAGAGATATTTCCCTGTTGCAGACTATTTACAAGGTGTTTATGAAATGTATCCTATCCCGTATTCTTCCCTGACTGGTGGATGCCAATATCTTGTCCCCTAAACAAAAGGCATACATAGGCAGGGAATGAATGAACACATATTTTGCTTAAAAACTGGGATCAATGATTAAGTACGAGTCTGCGAGATTCTTCGGTTTTCCTAGATTTTCGTGATGCATTTGGAACTCTCCCACATAACATCATGATACATGCTTTAGAGGAAATACATCTGCCTCAGGTGTATATAGATATAGTTAAAGACGTGTACAAAGGGTCCTTCATTCAAGTTATTTGTGGAGCTCAACTTACAGAGCCAATACCCTTGCATATAGGCATTAAAACTGGCTGTCTGTGGAGCGCAGTGAATTTTATTCTATCAATCAACCAGTGGCTAGACTGGATGAGTAAGTGCGCTCCACCTGAAACCATCTCGCCAAACCCAGTGCAAGCATATGCTAATGATGTGCAAATGTTGTCACGTCAAGAGAACGTAATAAAGGATATGCTTCACAGGACTGATGCCTTCCTTGAGTGGTCTGGCCTACAAGTGAAAGAGTTCAAATGCGCCGTTTTCTATGAAAGGAGTGGCAGGAACCGGTGGTATCAGTCAAAATTTGATCGAGAGCCACAATTCACTATCAATAGTAAATTAATCAAGGTTTACTCACGAAAGGAGTCTTATACATATCTTGGACATATATTTAAATATTGCGGGCGACTGGGATGAACAAGTGAATGAAATCATCTTTGAATACACTGAAAGGCTGCAGAAAATTGATGCCTCTTCTCTCCCGTTGACCATGAAAATTGACAGCATTAAGCAGATAGCCCTAGCGAAGGGTCATCTCTTTGCCAATGTCCATATGCCACGGAAGGTTTTGCAGGATTTCAGTAATAAAACTGTACAGGTAGTGAGAGGATGGCTTGGCCTGAGCACCCACATGACCCGCGACATTATCCATCACAGTAGACTCGAAAGGGGCTTGGGATTGCCGGATCTCGGCTGGCCCATCTCCTGACCATGCTTAACAGCGATGGTAACAGCATCAGAGAAACGGCCAGAGCATCACTTCTTGATTTGGAAAAGCATAAAGTCCCTCTCACTCGAGAATCTGAACCCAGTTTTTTGGGCTTCCGAAAGAAGCCGAATAACAAATTGGACAGCAACAATGTTAGTTTTGGGGTCAGGTCTGATCTCAATGACCTGTGCAACTGGACAGGAGTTAACCTACAGTGGGTACGAGCAGATACCACACCTGTGGTTCCTTCAGGAGCGGTAATTAAAGAGAAAAACATCTCCATGAGCGCGACTATATTGGAGAATGGACTTCATTCATTATGCCTACTTCTACATGGGCATTCTTGATGTCAGTTAAACAGACAGACAACGCCAGAAACACTGGACTGGGCATAGACTACAGGGAAAGCCACAGTGGTGCTTGGAAGTTTGTGAACCCTTTAGAATTTTCTATATTTCTTCATAAATATGATCTAAAACATCAGATTTTCACACAAGTCCTAAAAGTAGATAAAGAGAACCCAGTTAAACAAATGAGAAAAATATTATACTTGGTGATTTATTTATTGAGGAAAATGATCCAATATTACATATCTGTGAGTGGCAAAAGTATGTGAACCTCTAGGATTAGCAGTTAATTTGAAGGTGAAATTAGAGTCAGGTGTTTTCAATCAATGGGATGACAATCAGGTGTGAGTGGGCACCCTGTTTTATTTAAAGAACAGGGATTATCAAAGTCTGATCTTCACAACACATGTTTGTGGAAGTGTATCATGGCACGAAGAAAGGAGATTTCTGAGGACCTCAGAGAAAGTGTTGTTGATGCTCATCAGGCTGGAAAAGGTTACAAAACCATCTCTAAAGAGTTTGGACTCCACCAATCCAGGGCAGTCAGACAGATTGTGTACAAATGGAGGAAATTTAAGACCATTGTTACCCTCCCCAGCAGTGGTCGACCAACAAAGATCACTCCAAGAGCAAGGCGTGTAATAGTCGGCGAGGTCACAAAGGACCCCAGGGTAACTTCTAAGCAACTGAAGGCCTCTCTCACATTGGCTAATGTTAATGTTCATGAGTCCACCCTCAGGAGAACACTGAACAACAATGGTGTGCATGGCAGGGTTGCAAGGAGAAAGCCACTGCTCTCCAAAAAGAACATTGCTGCTCATCTGCAGTTTGCTAAAGATCATGTGGAAAAGCCAGAAGGCTATTGGAAAAATGTTTTGTGGACGGATGAGACCAAAATAAAACTTTAGTTTAAATGAGAAGCGTTGTAGCAACCCTTGGATCCCAAAGAGAGTCTCGACTGATGCTCAAGGTGTATTTTATTTTACTTGCAGCAAAGTCAGTCCAACATCACCCATAGCACTGTGAAAACTATGTCATGGTATACAGAGCAGCAAACAAACAGCAAATCACCATACCGTTCTCACAGGTACAACATTTCTTAATTGAGACATCAATATTAAAACAAAGGCATTCACATTTGGTTCCAACACTTGATACAAAGTTACAAAAACTTCAAACAAAACATACCTCACTGCGCTCACCAAGGATGCAACATATAATCATTTCTCTTCTGTTGTAAAACAGGCGTCAAAATATCCTTTTCTTTTGTGGTGAAGCTTGAGTGGTGAAGCATGGACATCAAGCCTTCCTAGCTCAAGCTCAAACAAAGCAGCTTCTTAATTGATCACACCTGGTTGCTACCTTTACAAATCTCCCTCTTGTGGAGCTACGGTGTCACTTAAAGGACAAACAGCACCCCAAGTCCATACAAATCCACACACATACAATACTCACTCAACCTCATAGCCCAACCATTCTAAAGCACAAACAGAAATTTAATTAAATCTTATATTCGTAAATAACAAAATACAAATGAAAACACATTTATGTAAGTTTTACTCAAGAGAATAACAAAACACTCACAAGGACTAGTGTGGTCCTTTACACTCCCACCAATCATGTCATGTTACCACAAATCACACATGATTCTCAAATTCCAAAGGACCAATCACCACACCAATATGTGCAAATAAGCATAAAACATGTTCACAAAATACAGTAAGCTATGTATATTCCAACCATTTGTATGGTATGTGTTTGTGTGTATGTATATGTGTGTACACTCTTTGTAACTATTCACTCTCAAGTAACAGAACCAGCTTTTGTATTGGTCTTTCTATGATGGAGGGTCTACATGGAGAACTAGTTTTAATTGACCTCTGGGCCCCTAGTTGCACTTTGACTCTTCGCACCAAGCAATCACTATCAACAGTCGTTTCCACCACTCGTCCTAACTGCCACTGGTTCCTTGGAAGGGTTTCCTCTTTGACAATGACCACATCATTCACTTTCAGATTGCGTCGGGGGACATGCCACTTCTGCCTTATGGAGATATTAGACAGGTACTCCCTTTTCCATCGACTCCAGAACTGCTCAATCAGATACTGAATCCTGCGCCATCTTTTGGTGCCATATACATCCTTTTTTACAAATTTCCCAGGAGGTGGAAGAGTCAACTTTGATTTCATTAGAATAAGATGGTTAGGTGTTAAAGGCTCAAGAGAGTTAGGGTCATTTATTCCATCTGTGCTCAGAGGGCGGCTGTTGACAATAGCCATGGCCTCATAGAACAATGTTCTCAGAGAGGCATCATCAAGCCTACCTGCACTTTGGGCCAATGTAGCATTCAGGACATTTCGAATGGTGCGTATTTGACGCTCCCAAACCCCACCAGCATGGCTTGCTGAGGGAGCGTTGAACACAAATTCACACTGCTTCTCAGCCAGGAAATTTTCCAGGGCCTGGTTGTTGCACTGTTTGAGTGATTCTCTTAATTCATTCTTGGCACCTATGAAATTTCTGCCCTGACCACTGTGGAGTTGGCGCACAGCTCCTCTTAGACTGATGAAACACCGAAGAGCATTGATGAATGAATCCGTGGACAAGTCTTCCAACATCTCTATATGCACAGCTCGGGAATAAAGACAGGTAAGTATCAAGCCATACCTCTTATGCTCCTTGCGACTTCTTTTAATGATAAATGGGCCAAAACAGTCCATACCACAATTTGTGAATGGAGCAGATTCTTCAACACGTTCTTTGGGCAGCTCAGCCATCTGCTGTTCAACAGGACGCCTCAGCTTCCAGCACGGCACACACTTGTGAATGAGCTTAGAGACCAACTTGCTGCAACCAAGGATCCAGAATCCATTTGCTCTGGGCTCCATTTGAGTTTGACTTCTGCCCTGATGGCATACTTTAGAGTGATAATGTGACAGAATGAGCTGTGTAATGTGACCCTTATTGGGCAAGATAATTGGGTGACTAAACTCTTCACTGAGAGCTGCATATTTCAGTCGCCCATCAACACGGAGTATGCCCTCCTTCAAGATTGGATCGAGCCTAAAGAGAGGACTGGAACTTGGGAGACTGTGCCCCATTTCAAGTGCTTTGATCTCTTGGCTGAATGACTGCTGTTGGACAAGGCTAATCAAGACTTTGACTGCACCTTCACGTTCTTTGACAGTCACCACATCTGAGAGACACTTTTGTACAGAGGTAAGTCTTTTAATTCTTCCCACTACCTTTAGGAGTGTTGTCCAGGATGAAATTCTAGACAGGCGCTCGAGCATGTCTGTGCACTTGCTCATCTTTAATGTAAACACTTGGACAGCCTTCACCTCTGGGTCGCCAACCATGAGATTGTTTGATGCACAGGGTTCAAATTGAAACTCTTCTTTCCACAAGAACTCCGGGCCAGATAGCCAGTTATTTAATGGAATCTCCGATGCTCTAAGCCCCCTAGAGGCGTGATCCGCTGGGTTCTCTGCAGTATCAACATAATGCCATTGGTTTGGGTTAGTATTCTGCCTTATTGACTGGACACGATTTGCAACGAACACATGAAATCTCCGTGCCTCATTATTGATGTATGCTAGAGTGACTTTAGAATCTGTCCAGAAGAACTCATCATCAATGTTCATGTTCAATTCTGATTTCAGCAAGACACTCAGTCGAGCTGCAAGCACAGCAGCTGAAAGTTCCAGACGAGGAATACTGATGACCTTTGAAGGAGCAACCCTAGCCTTGGCCATGACAAGGCTGCAGTGGACTTTGTTGTGGTCATTTTTATATCGAAGGTAAGAGCATGCACCATATCCCACAGTACTAGCATCTGAAAAGTGGTGCAGTTCAACACTCACGATCTTGCCAAAGTGTGGTGAATAACATCTAGAAATTGAAACTTCTCTCAGCCTTTCAAGGCCAGTTTTCCATTCCTCCCACCGTGGGCGCAAATCATCAGGAAGTGAATCATCCCATGGGACACTCCTGCGACACAGCTCCTGAAGAATGCACTTTCCACTCAGAATAAATGGGGCCACAAACCCCATAGGGTCATACAAAGAGGCAACTACTGACAGAATGCCACGACAGGTGTCAGGCTTATCCTTCATATTTACATTGAAAGTGAAGTGGTCACTTTGGACTGACCACTGAAGGCCCAAAGCGTGTTCCAGCAAGGCAGAATCTTGACTGAGATCCAGGCATTCAACACCTACTGCCCTCTCGGATGGATCCACACAGCTGAGAACTTCTCTCTCATTTGAATTGAATTTGTGGAGCCTTAAACCCCCTTTTTTGCATAACTGCTGGGCTTCAATGATCAATTCAGAGGCCTCCTTGATTGAGGGAACACTCAACAGCCCATCATCAACATAAAAACTATTTGTGACAAAGGCAGCTGCAGAAGGATAGTCAGACTCATACTGTTGCGCCAAATACTTCAAACCGAAGTTGGCGCAGCCTGGGGAAGACGCAGCGCCAAAAATATGGACAGCCATCTGGTATTCTTTGGGCTCCTGTTCAAGGTCTCCATGCTCCCACCATAGAAACCTCAAATAACTACGGTTCTCAGGTGTAACAAAGAATTGGTGGAACATCCTTTCAATGTCGCAGATGATGGCGACAGCTTCCTTTCTGAAGCGGCAGAGAACTCCCACCAAGGAGTTAATGAGATCTGGACCAGTCAGTAAGGTGTCATTGAGGGAAATGCCATGAAATTTAGCTGAGCAATCGAAGACCACCCTTAGCTTGCCAGGTTTCTTAGGATGGTATACCCCATGATGAGGTATAAACCAACAGACCTCTTCAACTACTGCCTCTGGAACCGGCTCTGCATCGCCATTGCTGATCACTTCCTCCATAAAGACTTTGTAATGATTATGGAATTGCTGATTGGCTTTTAATTTCCTTTTCAAATGCTGAAGACGAATTATGGCCAGTTTTTTATTATTTGGCAGTAGAGGAGGGCTTTGGCCTTTGAACGGAAGAGGCATCTCTAAATGACCATCTGGTCTCTGTCGTATTGTTTTACTAAGGTACTGAATGAAGTGCACATCATGTTGTGAAACAAGTTTGCTTTCAGAATTTCTGTCACTGAAGTCCGACTCCAGAACTCTCAGAATATCTGCAGGAGATGGCACAGCAATCTCCCTCACTAGAACTCTGTACACGAACCTCTGGCTTCCTTGTCTGTCCAGATGTGGATTTGCTGCACCTATGATGCTCCACCCCAGCTCAGTCTTCTGCGCGAATGGCTCATTTTCATGCCCAATGATGACCTCTAAAGGCGCCAGAGCTAAAGGACAATCATAGCCTATCAACAGGCCCACGTCACAGTCTTGAAGTGATGGCAACTCATGTGCCAGATGTTTAAGATGAGACCATTGCAATGCTGTAAATTTAGTTGGTATACAAGATTTGTCAACAGGAATAAAGTCACGTGTATATGCTCGCTGTAACAGAATATGATTGTCATTGTGGAAGCTTCTAACTTGCAGGCCAACCACACTTTGACTAGGGATAACTATTTACAGCAGTCATTGTACTGAGTTTCAATTGCAACGGTTGAGTGACTACATTCAGCTCTCTGACAAGATCTTCCAGGACAAAGGTTGAATCACTCTGTGTATCAAGAAGAGCATGTGTGAGAATTTCTTTTTTAGGTTCATTCACAGATGACAGGAAAACAGGAACAATACTTGAAGTAGCAGATGCCTCTCTAATGACGGCATGGGAGTTAACTTTATGGATATCCTGAGTTACTTGCCCCTCTGTTGAAGTGGAATCTTTCACCGTAGTTTCTCCAGGTTTTCTCCTTCTCTCATCATGCAAACAGGTTGGATGGCGGCGGCCACACACCCCACAGATATGTCTTGTCCTGCAGTCTTTTATGATATGACCTTTACGCAAACATCCAAAGCAAAGATGATTCTGATGTACAAATGTCTGTTTATCTGCCATGGACTTTGCAGCAAAGACTAGACACTTGGCTACGCCATGTGATTCTTCTTTGCAGATGAAGCAAGGCAACCTGAGTCTTGAAAATGATACACGTTCTGAGACCTTTGTGTAATCTTTTGATTGGGCACTTGTGCTAAGAGCCTTTGCTCTTTTAGATGGCTTCTCTTCTGGGGTTCTAGAATTCAGAAAGAAGGGAGAGGCTATGGGATTACAGGCTATTCGTGCCTCTTTTAACACAAACTCTGTGAAGTGATTGAAAACTGGATATTCCCCTGATGTATCAAGCTCTTCTACAATAATTCTGCTCCATTTGCACACAATCCAATCTGGCAGTTTTTTCAGAAGTTTATGATTTTCCTCACAGTCATTCAGAATGGCCAGTCCTTTAACATGGGGCATTGCTTCTACACAACTTTTTAAGAAATCTGCAAACTCTCTTAACGCAGAAGAATCATTTGAATTAATCTTAGGCCATTTCATAAGTTTGTCTCTGAATGCTTTCTGTACAACAAATGGATTTCCATAGCGTTCCTCTAAAACTGCCCAGGCACCCTCATATGCATCTTCAGAACTCCGGTAGAAGAACCCTTCTACTGCTTTACGTGCATCTCCTGTCAGGTAGCCTTTTAAGTAGAGAATCTTTTCACTGGCAGGAATAGGTTTTCTACCAATTAAGGTTAGGAAAGACATTTTAAAGTCAACAAACTTCAGAGGATCACCAGAGAAAACAGCTGGTTCAGGAACAGGAAGGCGATTTAAACTTAATGAACTTGCAATTGCGTCAGCCAATGTGGTTGTTAAACTATGAGATGGTGTGTGCAACACTGTGGCTCCTACACTCAGGTGTCGATTTGAATTCATAAGTGTAGTGGTTTTAGTAGGGCCTAATTCATGGCACTCCCTCACTTCATTTTCCACTCCACCTTCAAATTTGTCATATATCCGAGCCCGAGCTGCAGCCATCTTGACATCCATATCTGCTTGCATAATTTTCAGCCTTGATTTCTCCTCCTCTAGTTTCAACTCAACTTCAGCTTGCTTTTGCCTCATTTGTACCATCACCTGTGACTCATGAAGTTTCCAATCACTTTCCAACTTAATGAGTTTACTCTGTTGAGCTTGTATCTCCTGCATAGACTTTGCTTGCTCCAATTTGGCTGCAAGATCTGCTTCTGCATCTGCTCGCTTACTGTAAGCCTTAGAATTGGCTACAAACATGTCGTCCAATCCTTCAGTCCCTTCCGAGATGACACTCTCAGTGTTTGTTCCACCAAAGATGGATTTGTATTCATCTCTGTTTAAAATCATTCTCACTCTTTGCTTTTCAACCTCTGCTTTAAAGGTATCACGGGCAACGCCCATTTCCATTCGTTTACTCACTATATCACATTTCTGTGGTCAGTGTATTACAAGCATCCATTTTCCGCACAATGTCTTGAGTGTTAGTTGAATTGCGCTGCAATGGCTCATAATTCTGATGTACACGATCATATCCACTTTGAATGTACTCATTTATTTTATCAAGATCCTCCTTTGAACAGAATTGCTTTAGGCTTTTCCTACATTCTTTTGCGATCCCTTTCCAGGATTCATAAGATTTCAAGAATGCCCTTACATGCTTTTTAGCTTGATCTTCACGCATCTGTTTGCCTCTGTCAGTGAGTTGCCTTTCACGAGTACCAGAGACTACTTCTTGTGTGCGAGCTAAATTTTCTTCTCCTGCTGGAGGTTCTTCAGAGAGGTCTCTCTCACCAGTGGATTTACCCTTTTCTTCAGTCACTGACATTCTGAACTTAAAACTGTGTGATTGCAGTTATCTTTTTATGTGATAAAACTGAAATGGACTTATTAATTTGTGTTCTATTACACCAATCCCTTTTAAGCATTAAAGGAAAAAAACAATAGGCCCAACACAAATCATTAGGCTACTACTTAAACTGCATTCAATATGGGCCTGAGCTGGCTTGTATTAACCTCAATGTGAACAAGGCTTCTCTTTACCATGTAATTTGAAACACTCAAATAAAAATTTAAAACATTCAAATAAAACCATTAAACATTCACTTTACTTTTCCATTTTAAGCGTTTTAGATAGCCATGTCTTCTCAAACATTTAACTCAAACTTCATTCATAACCAAAGTCACTGTACCCATGGATGAAGGACTGTGCCAAGAAGGTTCAGTTCATCTGGAATTGTCTCTTCATAAAGTTCTCTCACCACATCTGCAGTCTCTGTTTAAGATGGTAACACAGGAGGCCTTGTCTTCCGCCACGAAACCGGCAGGAACGACCCAGCAGACGACCCAGATGTAGCGCTGAGTTTTCACTGTAGCAACCCTTGGATCCCAAAGAGAGTCTCGACTGATGCTCAAGGTGTATTTTATTTTACTTGCAGCAAAGTCAGTCCAACATCACCCATAGCACCGTGAAAACTATATCATGGTATACAAAACAGCAAACAAACAGCAAATCACCATACCGTTCTCACAGGTACAACATTTCTTAATTGAGACATCAATATTAAAACAAAGGCATTCACATTTGGTTCCAACACTTGATACAAAGTTACAAAAACTTCAAACAAAACATACCTCACTGCGCTCACCAAGGATGCAACATATCATTTCTCTTCTGTTATAAAACAGGCGTCAAAATATCCTTTTCTTTAGCAGTGAAGCTTGAGTGGTGAAGCATGGACATCAAGCCTTCCTAGCTCAAGCTCAAACAAAGCAGCTTCTTAATTAATCACACCTGGTTACTACCTTTACAAATCTCCCTCTTGTGGAGCTACGGTGTCACTTAAAGGACAAACAGTGCCCCAAGTCCATACAAATCCACACACATACAATACTCACTCAACCTCATAGCCCAACCATTCTAAAGCACAAACAGAAATTTAATTAAATCTTATATTCGTAAATAACATAAAATACAAATGAAAACACATTTATGTAAGTTTTACTCAAGAGAATAACAAAACACTTACAAGGACTAGTGTGGTCCTTTACAAGCGTTATGTTTGGAGAAAGGAAAACACTGCATTCCAGCATAAGAACCTTATCCCATCTGTGAAACATGGTGGTGGCAGTATCATGGTTTGGGCCTGTTTTGCTGCATCTGGGCCAGGACGGCTTGCCATCATTGATGGAACAATGAATTCTGAATTATACCAGCGAATTCTAAAGGAAAATGTCAGGACATCTGTCCATGAACTGAATCTCAAGAGAAGGTGGGTCATGCAGCAAGACAACGACCCTAAGCACACAAGTCGTTCTACCAAAGAATGGTTAAAGAAGAATAAAGTTAATGTTTTGGAATGGCCAAGTCAAAGTCCTGACCTTAATCCAATGGAAATGTTGTGGAAGGACCTGAAGCGAGCAGTTCATGTGAGGAAACCCACCAACATCCCAGAGTTGAAGCTGTTCTGTACGGAGGAACGGGCTAAAATTCCTCCAAGCCGGTGTGCAGGACTGATCAACAGTTACCGCAAACGTTTAGTTGCAGTTATTGCTGCACAAGGGGGTCACACCAGATACTGAAACAAAGGTTCACATACTTTTGCCACTCACAGACGTAATATTGGATCATTTTCCTCAATAAATAAATGACCAAGTATAATATTTTTGTCTCATTTGTTTAACTGGGTTCTCTTTATCTACTTTTGGGACATGAGTGAAAATCTGATGTTTTAGATCATATTTATTCAGAAATATAGAAAATTCTAAAGGGTTCACAAACTTTCAAGCACCACTGTAGCTTGTTTTCCCTCAGCGTCTCACACTGTTCTTCAAAATGCCTCTATTGATAAGGATATCCAGATATTTACAGTTAAAGCCAGACTTCAGGTTCTACCAACTCTGCTCAATCCATCTGGTTCCTTGACTCTTACCCTTCATTTTGTATTCATCATGGACAAGACCAGGTGATAGAATCTATGTCACATATACTAAATGGTTGCAATCTTTATAAAATACTATATTTCCAGACATGACAGGATTGTGAACATTATATATATAAAAAAAAAATCTACCATCTATTTTTCTACATCCAGTTTCAATTTATAAAAATTGCTTTGTTAAACCACAAATGTTCTCCCTGTCTAGTGCAGATATGTTTATCAATATAAATGTTACCAGACCAGATATTGTCATTATCGATGAGAGTAAGATGAATGTGTTGATCCTGGAAGTAGGCTGTTGTTTCAATTCATATTTAGAAGAAAGTTATTTAATGAAGCTTGTAAAATACCAACCCCTTGTACAGCAAATTTCTGATTTTGGGTACAAATGTCAACTTCTTGTACTGATATTTGCCAGTCTGGGTCATGTGCATGTTATACACACACAAAGTGACCCCATTAGGGGTTTCAGGATAGTTGGATTTTCAAAAGCAAGAGCAAAACAGTGGGCTAAGTATTGTTCAGTCTCATCCATAATTGCAAGTCGTCATATTTGGAGGAGGAGATGCAGTGTTTACCCATAAGATTTGAAATGCTGCTGTTAAAGTGTAACTGACGAAATCACATATCAAGAACATGTCTGAGCAGATAATGCATCTGTTACATTTGTGTCCTTATATTTATTGTAAATTGTGGACTCAAATAAAGTAAACTGTGTGTGTGTATAAAACTGACCTGATGCTAACGGGGTCATTGAAGGTAATCAGGATGTCAGTGGTGTACTGTGGCAGACGGAATAAACACAGGTGGATATTCACTGTATTTTTTACCTGGCAACACACACACAGTCCCACATGAGCAGAGTAATAGTTGGCCATGTCACATTCATCATCATACACTCCATACTGTATACAGAATATACTGTTACTGGGTTATTGAGTTTAAACACTGGGGTTACGCTTTGAAACTCCATTCCTGTTGGTGATACACACACACAAAGTGACCCCTAGTGGTCCAAAGTGTGTTATTGATGATTACTGATTATAACAGGTGAGAAGCTCTCAGTGATGATAAGCTACAGGTTCTGCAGGAAAACCTCAATCAGTCCTGAGAACATTAACATCAGATATCTGATCTATCACTCAGACCATTAAGGCCACGTATCAGACATGTATGGATGCCCGAGTGTCTATTTTGCTCATATGTCACATGTAAAGGTCTGAATTTCACATTCAAATCTCTCTTGGAGAATCTGATCATCTATAGCTGACTGACTCTGACTCAGAATGCGGAGGATCACAGGATTCAGGGAGAAGTTTAGAGAGAGCTTGGAGAATTAGTTAGGAAACAGAAAGATGACAGTCTCAGCAAGTGAATCACAAGCTCAACTTCCCCTCCAAAACATTTCATAATGTTTCACAGAATTTCCAAAAAGTGATCAGAGTGTGAGCAGCGGCATGTTTTTCTATCAGAACTTTCTGAAGAACTAACAGTCATGTTGATGTCTTACAATGATCACTCTAGGTCATGGGTCATGTCCCAAACCACATGGCATACTGAACAGTACACAGGAGGGTGTAACCACCATAGCTGACATCTCAGTACAGCAATTTGAGACACAGCCACAGGTCAGTTTATATAGTTTTGTGTTGTTTTTCACTATTGTTTTATTCTACTAAAATTAGAGAGAGACAGAGAGAGAGAGACTTTGACACAAACTTGGAGAATTTAAATTCACCCTGACTGCTGACGATGACAGAGTTGGTGTTAAACAGCTGACCAATCATCAGCTTCAGTTGAACTTACAACTCAGCAAAACTGCACATTCCTAACACACACACTGTAATCACACACTAACACACACACACTGTAATCACACACTAACACACTGTAATCACACACTAACACACACTGTAATCACACACTAACACACACTGTAATCACACACTAACACACACTGTAATCACACACTAACACACACTGTGTTCCTGATTCACTGTGTGAACTGAATGGAGTCCCTGAAGTGACCTGACATTACAGAGCAAGGCAAAGCTCGCTCTCTGTGTGTGTGTGTGTGTGTGTGTGTGTGTGTAACTGACCTGATGCTGACAGGGTCATTGAAGGTAATCAGGATGTCAGTGGTGCACTGTGGCAGACGGAATAAACAGGTGGATATTCACTGTATTTTTTTTACCTGGCAACACACACACACACACACACACACACACACACACACACACACACACACACACACACACAGCCTTTCATGGCATTTAGCAGATGCTCTTATCCAGAGCGACATACAATGAGTGCAAAAGTCAGATACACAAAGTGCTGAACTTCTAGACAAGACAGTTCTAGTGTCAATTGATCCAGTGACAGAATAACACTGAGTGTAATATTCTACTTAAGTACCGATACCCAAACAGCTGAGGAAACAAACCAACCATATAAAGTACAACTAAATGGAGAATTCAAAGGGCTAACCCCAGGCTAGACCATACACAGCCTAGGTTGGTCTAGACTGAAACGCAGTTGCACAGTGGGCAGAGAAGCAGGGGAGAGGTGCAGCCTGAAGAGGTGAGTCTTCAGTCTGCGCTTGAAGGTGGTCATGGAGTTGGCAGTTCTGACCTCAATGGGAAGGTCATTCCACCAACAGGGAGCCAGGACAGACAGCAGTCTTGAACGAGCTGGGCAGGAACAGAGAGGAAGAGGGGCCAGGCGACCAGTAGCAGCGGACTGTAGGGATCTGGCTGGCGTGTAGGGGTGGATCAGACTCTGAAGGTCCTAGCCCCTTGAGAGCCTGGTAAGTGAGCACCAATGTCTTAAATTTGATGCAAGCTGCGATAGGTAGCCAGTGCAGGGCAGCGAGCAGAGGGGTGACATGGGAAGAACAAGGGAGGTTGTAGACCAGGCGAGCTGCAACGTTCTGGATGAGCTGCAGGGGTCTGAAGGCAGAAGCTGGAAGGCCATCAAGGTGAGAGTTGCAGTAGTCCAAGAGGGAGAGGATCAGCACTTGGACCAGGAGCTGAGTAGAGTAGGTGGTGAGGAATGGGCAGAGCCTTCAGATGTTGTAGAGGAGGGATGTACACATCCGGGTCACTGTAGTGATGTTCAGTGAGGAGGAGAGTTTGTCATCGAACATGACCCCTAGGTTCTTCGCACTGGGTGAAGGAGACTTAGACATGTCCCCCAGGGAGAGGACAATGTCCAGGGGTGGAGAGGATGGAGCAGGAATGTAGATTACCCCTGTCTTGTCTGGGTTGAGCTTCAGGTGATGGTTGTCCATCCAGCTCTGGATGTCATGCAGGCAAGCAGAGAAGGGAAAACAGAAAACAGTTGACGAGGGTTGGAGATGGAGGTCTGAATTTTGGAGTGATAAAATGATCTTGGCTGATTTGAGCAAGGCTGTGGACTCAGCAAGGAGGGACTGATAGTAGGACAGGTCGACAGGGGCCCTGGATTTTCTCCATTTCCTCTCTGCTGCACGTGGACTGATTCTGTAGGAGTGAAGTGTTTCAGACATCCAGGTACTGGGAAGGGAAGATCTTGCTGGTCTGGAGACAAGAGTCAAGTCAAGTTTATTTTTATAGTGCTTTTAACAACAGACATTGTCGCAAAGCAGCTTTACAGAAATTTAAAGACTTAAAAACATGAACTAATTTTATCCCTACTCTATACCCAATGATCAAGCCTGTGGCAATGATGGCAAGGAAAAACTCTCTCAGACGACATGAGGAAGAAACCTCAAGAGGAACCAGACTCTAAAGGGAACCCATCCTCATCTGGGTGATAACAGACAATGTGATTATAAATAACTTGCTTCTATAACTGTGTCCTATAGAGTCACAAAGTATAACTGTGAAACCAGAAGTCTGTTTTGTTGAAGTTATAAACTGTTCATTGATGGAGACTTAAGTGTAAAACTGTTCATGACAACTGCAGTCCTAAAGTTATCTGAAGTCCTCAGCCATAAAAGCATTACTGTAAGTGTCCAGAGCGTCTTCCAAGTGCGACTTTCGACTCTCCATATGGGGCCGTCCTCCACAGGAGCGATGTGATGAGACTCCAGCCAGACGTAGCGCATGAGGATGGATCAGGCAGGTCCGAGGAGCAGAAGAGGTTCAGCACCACGATCTCAGGATTGACATGTAACTCAGAGGGACAGACAGAGTGTGTGTGTGTGTGTGTGGGGGGGGGGGGGGGGGGCAGAGGTTGTTAGGTATGCCCAAATGTCACCTGATGAGTAAGAACAGTATACATTCTGGATAATGTGGAGAGGAGATAATGTGTCCAGTGATGAGGAGAGCAGGAGAGCAGGGAGGATGCAGCAGATTCAGTAGGGAGACTGGCAAAGGATTCAAGTGGGGGGGGGAGGGAGGCAGTGACAGAGGAGGCAAGAGAGGAGGGAGAGAGGGAGCCAAGGTTATGACGGACTGTAATAGTGGGGGTAGGAGGGGGGATGATGGGTGGAGAGGAAGAGGGAGGGAGAAATGAAGTGGTGGTCAGACAGATGGAGAAGGGTAACTGTGAGATCTGAGGCAGAGCAGTTTCTGAGGAAGACCAGGTTGAGAAGGTTGCCAGTTTTATGGGTTGGAGAAGAGTTCAGCAGGGAGAAATCAAAGGAGTGGAGTCGTGGAAGGAAGGAAGCAGAGTGGGAGGCTTCTAGGTGGAGGTTGAAGTCTCCCAGGAACATCAGTGGGGTGCCATCTTCTGGAAAGGAGCTGTCCAGTTCATCAAAGAAACATCCCACAGGGCCAGGAGGGCAATACATAGCAATGACAAAAAGGCTAACAGGAGAAGAGATTGAAGTAGAATGAAATTCAAAGGAGATGGAGAGGTGGGAGAATGGAAGAGGTGAGAACTTCCATAATTGAGAAATCAACAAACCAGTGCCACTACCACAATAACCAGATGGGTGGGGAACGTGAGAGAAAGAGAAGAGTTAGAGAGGTCTGCAGGTGTTGCGGTATTCTCAGGTGAAATCCAGGTCTCGGTCAGTGCAAGGATGTGGAGGGACAGAAGGGAGGTGCGGGCATTGATGAAGTCAGCCTTCCAAGTGGCAGACTGGCAGTTCCATAGTCCAGTGGTGATCCAGAAGGTGTCAGCTGAGGTAGCTGAAGGGTAGATGCATTTGGAGAGGCATCGTCCTCATGGGGAGCCCATAACGATGGAAGCACCTCTTGTGGGTGGGATCACAAACAGGAATGATGTCAAGACACAAGATGAACAGGTTATGGGAGATGTAGGAGAGGGGGAGTGATTTTGGGAAGGAGCGCTCGAAACCACACTAAAAGCCCAGCTAATTAGCAAATGAAAAACAGCTGATTGCTTGCGTAATCGAAACTGATTGGGAAATGCCGTCTAGTAGCAAACCAGATGTAAACTCAAGGAGTAGCACGCACACAACAAGCAGCAGATAAGCAGAGTGTTCAACAGGTACAAGCAGCAGAAAAAGCACACAGTATTCCATCACAAAAACGACTGGCAAAACACAGAAAACTTAGCCTGTTGTAGAAGTTATCCTAAGCACCGGTAGCCAATAACAAATGCACCGAACACACACACACACACACACACACACACACACACACACACACAAGTGACCCCTAGTGGCCCAAAGTGTGTTATTGATGATTACTGATTATAACAGGTGAGAAGCTCTCAGTGATGATAAGCTACAGGTTCTGCAGGAAAACCTCAATCAGTCCTGAGAACATTAACATCAGATATCTGATCTATCACTCAGACCATTATCCTCCAGCGGATTTATTCACAAACTTATTTTAAAGTAAAAGTAGTCACAGATTTCAAAAATCAAACCTTCATTTTCGGAGACCAATTAGTGTTTGAGAAAAATTAATTTAAAAAAAAGCCAGATGGGCTTCCTGCGATGGTGATGTATGCAGTGACATCAGGTAGCGGACGCTTGGTGCAACTCAGCTATTTATATTCTCTGTTTACATCATAGTTTTGCTAGTTTTACAAGTATTTTTCCAAATTTATCAGTTTTTTAAATAAGTATGCCTCATTGTGTAGCATATAAATGCTGCTAAAAAGAAAGCACAAGCTGGAACTAGACTGCATTTCCAGAGAAGAAAATGCAAAGTGTGTTTACTCAACTGTGGCAGAGGGTCATTGACAGAAACTGGATCAGACCCATCTGGTCCGACCTTCAGGCCTTCTTTCCAACTGCAGGTCCCCTGCTCGACTCCAGTGAACAGCATTAACACTGCAGTGAGTGCGAGCCGAGGGACACATTTCATGGTCTTGTCACACATCTTCATTCTGTGAAATTTTATTGCACATTCCAGTTCTCATGGTACAGCTTGGTTATTTATTTAAGCCAGTGGTGAATCGTTACTATTAGAGCTGGCACTTGAGCTCAGCCAAAACTGAGCCAGACACGCCAAAAAGCAACAAGGCAAAGGATTTTGTAAGGGATTAGCGTCAGGCTGCCAGGTCGCTCCGTTGTGTGTAGCTGTCAATGTTGATTTTAAAAGTAACTCAGTAAATTACACAGGGAAATTAATCCTTAAGTCTGAGTGAAAAATACTGTAGCAAGCGTGCAGCGTGGAAGAAGAGTCTGGAGACAGAAATCTTAGTTTCTCGGTCGTTAGCCTGTAGCTCTTGATAGCACTGGCTTGACTGCTTTATTAGCATTCGCTAACACTACTGATGAATGCTACACCAGCTGGATGGTGACTTCATTGCTACGCTGACGGCGCCAACTTGTGGTTAAGCTCGCGGTGGCCTTTGAGAAGGCCGAGAGCGAGAAATTTTTGGTCCCTCCCACTATAAATCAAAATCTGATCGGTTAATTCATCTGTCACTTCCTACATAAACATACACTGCCATGGCCTTCTGTCCTGGCAATGAAGTCCTAACCAATGAGTGAGCAGCTCTAAACTCTTCTCAGTCTAAAGACAACAAACAAAACAATCTCATTGGAGAACTTAATTTTAATGTTTTCAGTTCAAGTTCAAAGTGTTTATTGTCATATGCAGTAAGGACATGTCATCTTGCACAATGAAATTCTTAGTTTGCTGTCCACCATGAATGCCAATTACAAATAAATAAATAAGCAGAATTAATACAAAGTAAAGGCAATTGTACCCCTACAATTGCCTTTACTTTGTATTAATTCTGCTTATTTATTTATTTGTAATTGGCATTCATGGTGGACAGCAAACTAAGAATTTCATTGTGCAAGACGACAGCTGCCATGCTGTAGCCATAGTAAATTCTCTTTCACTGTACAGCGTTGAACACACCAATCCCTGTACTCGATGCCATGTTCTATCTCCGCCCATTCTTTTGACTCCCTGTAATGGTATTGGATACAGAGATGATACTGGATACCAAATACAGTGATGTCACGACTATGCTTCAAACCCGCAGCGGAATCGAAATTCTTTCTCTCTAGCGGTGGGTTTCCATGCGTGAAAGTGAGACGTCGTTGCATGTGTGCTACAGGAGAACAAAGGACAAAGAATGAGCTATTGATACCGGACCTTTAGCCAAAGTTCAATGTATTTGATCTTCGCATAGTTGTAATAATAACTGAACCGGTTAGTTACTGCAGCCCACGCAGTATTTTAAAGAGAAAAGGCAACCAGATCCTGTTTCCCTTTCACAACGTCGACGAACTACAAACAAGATTCCTTCCAGATCATTGGACGACTGATGGGACACCGAAGATCTACAGCTGACGAGCTGTAAACGTGAATGGAACAGAACTGTTTTCTCCCTGGACCTGCACTTCGCGCTGTCTTTGGATAACAGACGGCGCACTTTCAGTCACCAAACAAGAGCGATCTCAAGTAAGGCTGGCATCTGGGCAATTGTTAGTCTTAGTTGTGGCTAGTTCATGTGAAGAGTGTTGTTTATTTGAATTCATTTATGGTTTAAATGTACGCATTTTGATTCACATGAAAGTCGGTCTTAGACCGCATGTTGTTTGATTTACTTTGTTTACTATCTGTATTTAGTTAGATCGTGTATGTGTTCTCTCTCTCTCACTCTCTTTTTAACTCCCTCCGTCGTACTACACTCCTCAACACTGGGATTTCAGGAGTAGCTAATGGTTGAGTAGAAGTTGGGTTTAAGGCCTAGCTGAGACTAGTTTTTAAACTACAGATCCTTTGTCTCTCTCTCCTTGTTGACCATTCCCCTCTAGGCGAGGCCTAGCACAAGGCTCGTGCATTCCATTCGCATTACACACACACACACACACACACACACACACACACACACACACACACACACACACACACACACACACATCTAGTCATACACATACCCTCACACAGACACACAAACACGTGATTTCCTTCTCACATTTTAACATCCACTCGCCCCCTACACTGTAACACTGGCATATAGCTTATTACTTCTGATCACCATTAGTGTTTTAGTTATCATCATATACACTACTGATTATTACCTGTATACATTGTACCACCATTTATATTGAATTATTCCTTGCCTGCTATTGTTGCAATATCTGATCAGTATTAGTTTGCTAATTCATGTCAGCTATTTCAATAAATGGTATTTTTGGAATAAACTGTGTCCTGTCTATTACTACAACATTCACTGAGTGCCAACCTCTGCCAAACAAGTACTCTAATTGCCTTTGCCCATTTGGTTGTTATATGAATGTTATAGATCTAGAGTAAACGTATTACATTAGAGCTACAATACTCACTAGAACTATAGCAACAGCACCACCAGGTTATTTCAGTGATTTTAATAGTTTAGCTATAAAGTATTAGACACTTGAATTAATGATTAATGAATTTATGAGACTGATCCCTTTTTACATGAGACTGATTTGATAAGCTTATTGCACCTACACAATATAGTGCAAAAATAAAAGCAAAGAAAAGCAAAAGCAACAAAAACAAAAAAACACCCAGTATAGTACAAAATAAAGGTAAATGAAGTGCAAAATAGGTAGCGTAATACAAAAATAAGGCAATGATCAGACGTAGCAGCAGAAGGGCAGTAATGTGCAAATGTGCAAACAATGTAACCAGATGTAAACAGTCAAGGAAACAGCAGCAAAATGGCAGTAATGTGCAAATATGTGCAAACAATGTAACCAGATTGTGGCAGCGTGGGTGTGGCCAAGCAGCAGTTTGTGAATGGAGGGTGGGGTCAGGGAAGGTAAGTGGCTAAGTCATTCTACCTGCTGTCAATTAGTGTGTGTGTGTTTGTTACAGGGACAGAGCATAAAAGGAGGGGGAGCGCAGAGAAATGAGGAGAGGCACCTTCACCTCATCTGCCTGTCGTCGGAACCGCCGCCAGCTGGTCCTCCGCCAACTCGATGGCTTGCTGGAGCGATGCCGGGCGGTGACACTGGACCCATTCTGCCATTCCTTCCAGAAGCCGAGAGATGAACTGTTCCAAGGCCACCAGGTCGATGATCCGGTTGGCGTCGCAGTCTTCCACCCTCAGCCACCACCGGCAGGCATCCCGGAGTTGTTGGCCAAATGCGAATGGTCGGCCGACCTCCTCCAGTGTCAGCTTCCGGAACTGCTGGCGATGTTGTTCTGGGGAGCGGCCGACCCGCTGCAAAATGGCCCTATTGAGGTCGGCGTAGTTGAGCCAGCTGTCGGCAGGGAGCTGCTGCACTGCAAGCTGCACCTTGCCTGCCAGGAGCGGGAGGAGGCGAGCTGTGTGCTGCTCGATTGACCACCCCCACGCTTGGGCTGCTTGCTCGAAGAGAGCGATGAATGCTTCAGGCTCATCATACGGGCCCATCTTCGTGAGGGTGACGTGGTAAGGGTGGATGCCCCTGCCGATGCCAGCAGATGCCGGAACGCCTGGCGATCTTCTCGCTGGGCCAGCATCAAGGTTTCAAAGCATTGTTCCTGGTCCTTCCGGAGGACGGTCAGCGCTTGATGCTGGTTCTGCTGGGCAGCAGTGAGGGCATGGACGAGGTCCATAATTGGCGAGGACTCCATGGGGTGGTTCCCTTCTGTACTCGCTCCCGGGTTTCGGCACCACTGTAGTGAATCCTTGATGTGGGTGGAGTACAGAAGCACGGCAGGCGGGAACTGAAGTTCTTACAAATTTTACTTCTTTTATATATATATATAACTTTTCAGCTGACTCACTCCCACACACGCACACATATGCATTCTGGTAGGGAAAGTTCCTTTTCTCTGCTCTCCCCCTCCTTTTATGCTCTGCCCCTGTAACTAACACACACACACACACACACACACACACATTAATTGACAGCAGGTGGAATAACATAGCCACTTACCTTCCCCGACCCCACCCTCCATTCACAAACTGTTACTTGGCCATGCCCCCACTGCCACACAGATGTAAACAGTCAAGGAACAGCAGCAAGATGGGCAGTAATGTGCAAACAAATGTAAACCAATGTAAACAGTCAAAGACAGTTTACGGGGAGGTAGTCCATGGTTATAGACTCCTGTCAGCTGTTCAGGAGTCTGATGGCGGTGGGAAAGAAAGAGTTCTTTAGACTGACAGTCTTACATGTCACACTTCTGTACCTCCGGCCTGAGGGTAGAAGTGTGAACAGTCCATGCTGGGGGTATATGGGGTCTTTGAGGATGGAGGCAGTCCTCCTGTGGACTTTGCGGTGGTAGATGCTCTGCAGAGAGGGGAGTGGAGTTTTGATGATCCTCTCAGCAGTCTTCATCACCCTCTGTAGGTGTTTGCGGTCCATTGCTGTAGCGCTGCCGTACCATACAATGATGCAGGTGGTCAGGATGCTCTCAATCACACAGCTGTAGGAGTTGCTGAGGATCTTGGGCGACATACCAAACTTCCTCAGCCTCCTCAGAAAGTACAGTCACTGTTGGGCCTTCCTAACCAGCTGTGTGGTGTTAGGTGTCCATGTGAGGGCCTCACTGATGTGAACACCCAGGTATTTGAAGCTACTCACCCTCTCCACCTCAAGCTCCCAGATGAACAGTGGCCGATGAGGTCTCCTCTCCCTCCTCATGTCCACTATCATCTCCTTTGTCTTGTCCATGTTGAGGGTGAGGTTGTTGTCCTCACACCATGACACCAGACTGGCCACCTCCCTCCTGTAGGCCGTTTCATCACTGCCAGTGAGGCGTCCTATCACTGCGGTGTTGTCCGCGAACTTCAGGATGATGTTGTCCTTGTGGGAGGCGTCAGAGTCTTGGGTGAACAGAGCATAGAGGATGGGGTTGAGGACGCATCCCTGTGGGGTGCCAATGTTTGTGATGATGCTGGATGAAGTCCTATTACCAATCCTGACAGTCTGGGGCCTGCCAGTCAGGAAGTTGAGGAGCCAGTCACAGAGGGTGGGGTGCAAACCAAGTGTGGACAGTTTATAGATGAGTTTGTGGGGGATGACCATGTTGAACGCAGAGCTGTAGTCAACAAAGAGCATCCTGATGTAAGAATATTTGTTTTCCAGGTGGGAGAGGGCATAATGGAGGGCAGCAGCGATGGCATCTGAGGTGGACCTGTTGGGCCTGTAGGCATACTACAGGGGGTCCAGGATTTCCGGTATGCTGTTCTGAATGTGGGCCAGTACCACTCTCTCAAACCACTTTGAGATGATTGGAGTGAGTGCTATTGGCCTGTAATCATTCAGGCAGGTGGGTGGGCTCTTCTTGGGAAGAGGGACAATGGTTGTGGTCTTGAAGCAGGAGGGAATGGTGCTCTGGCTGAGGGAAAGGTTGAAGATGGTGGTGAAAACATCAGCCAGCTCATTGTCACATACTCTGAGGGCCCACCCAGGGATGTTGTCTGGTCCTGCTGCCTTCCTGGGGTTGATCCTCCTCAGAGATTTGTGTACCTGGCCTGATGAAACTGTTGGTGGGGGGAGGGGTTTTGGGTGGTCCAGGTGTGTGTGTGCCTCCTCTCTGTGCTGTAGCTCTCAAAGTGGGTGTAGAAAGTGTTGAGGTCATCCGGCAGGCTGTCTGTGGAGCTGATGGTGCTGGTGGTGGTCCTGGAGTCTGTGATGTGCTGCAGGCCTTGCCACATCTGCCCGGGGTCAGCAGTAGAACAGAAGCCGTCCAGCTTCTCTCTGTACTGCCTCTTGGCTGCTGTAATGGCTTTCCTCAGTGCGTACTTTGCCGCTTTGTACTCCGTCTCATTGCCTGATCTAAATGCATGAGATCGAGCACACAGCATGCATCGTACCTGAGTGTTTACCCAGGGCTTTTGGTTGGGCAACTTCCTGATCTGTATGGTGGGCATGATGTTGCAGACACATGTGCTGATGTACCCAGTCACACACTCAGCATAGTCCTGTATACTGACAGAAGAGTCCTCCAAAGTGGCTGCAGCTTTAAACACATCCCAGTCTGTCTGAGCAAAACAGTCCTGAAGGGTGCTCTCAGTCTCTGGGCTCCAGAGTTTGACTTGTTTGGTGACAGGATTTGTTTGTTTTAGTCTTTGTCTGTAGACCGGATACAGGAACAAAGAGAGGTGGTCTGAGTGTCCAAAGTGGGGGCAGGGTGCAGCCCTGTATGCACCGCGTATGTTGCTGTAAACATGGTCCAGTGTGTTCTTATCATAGGTGGGGATGTCCACATGTTGATAATATTTAGGGAATACAGTCCATAAATTGCACTGATTAAAGTCGCCAGTGATGATAAAAACAGCGCTAGGATGAGCCGTCTCTAACACGCTGATGTCGTCATGGAGTTTGCTGAGTGCTGCCGTGTAGTTAGCTCGTGGGGGGATGTAAACAGTGGCCAAAAACACTAGCCTGGGCCCGCCCATCCTAAGCGTGACGCAACACGAGGGCCTGTTCCGAGCTTAGTCTGGCCAGGCAGGCTATCTACAGCATTTCCAAGCTCCCGAAAAATTGGGAACCAATCAACTTTGAGCATCTCCAATGGCCCTGGGTAGAGGCGTGTTCAAGGCACTGACGTAGTAGAACTGCGACCAGAAGCCATAGATTGTTTACAGCGGTAGATGCTGTATTGAAAGCATTCAACGCGAAGTTCTCATTGAAAACGGAGCAAAGAGCAGCCCTGGAGGTATTTATTGAAAGGAAGGACGTTTTCACCTTGCTCCCGACCGGCTTCGGTAAGAGTTTAATCTACCAGTTACTCAAGCAGTTTCCGTTGCGTCACATACATCAGAGGAAAGAGTGATGTGATTGGTTTAAGCTTCGTTACAGCCTTTTCTGGCTTCGACCAGTAGCAAACTGAGGCATTTCAGGGAGGCGGGTCAACCACGGGCTCTGGGAAATGGTTTGGCTTAATAGCTTGGCCAGACCAAATGCTCAGAGAGCTTTGAAGTTGCGTTAGCCAGGCTACAAAAACACAGCAGTGAATTCCCTTGGTAGATAATAGGGGCGGCATTTCAGCAATAACAGCTCCACATCTGGCGAACGAGTGCTTATAAACAGTCTGTATATCTCCACATCAAGAGTTGTTAATAAAACCACATACACACCTCCCCCTTTAGCCTTACCGGAGGGCTGCGGTCCAGTCTCCTCGGTGTATAGAGTGAGTCTGTAGCTGAATGGCACATTCTGGGATTTTGTCTGAGAGCTAGGTCTCGGTGAAAATTAGAGCGCAGCACTCTCTTATTTCCCACTGAGCTGTGATTCTGACTCTTAATTCATCCAGTTTGTTTTCCAGGGACTGCAGGTTGGCTAGCAGGAGGCTGGGCAGCGGTGGTCGGCTAGTGCGAACTTTTAGCCTAACATGGAGGCCCCCCTTGCCTCACTTGCATCGCCGTCTCCGGAGCACTCTCTTGGGGTCAGCATGCTCACTTGGGCCCGGTGCTTCAGGGCCTTCCTGGGGCTGGTGGTGGTGGTTGCGGGAGCGAACAATGAGTTGTAGCTCTGGTGGTATAAAGCCAGTAAATTCCAAATGGCTGTGTGTGTTAGTGATGTCCAGCAATGCTTGTCTGTTATATGTTAGCAGTGCATGACATTTGTGCACTGCAGAAAGAACAGAAAATAAACAAAAAAGAAGAAAAAGCTGGCATTCAAGAGCGGAGCGAGCAAACACGTCTGCCTCAAGGGGCGCCATGACGTTTAAAAAAAAAGGACAGTAACCCTTTCATTTCTGAAGCACATTTGATAGAAAATGAGGCTGAATTATTTCTGAAGCACATTTGATAGAAAATGAGGCTGAATTAGAAGAGAATAATTAGAATTAAAGCCGCAAGCGGCCTTGACGGGCCCTCGCGCCAGCGGCCAAGGGGGGCGGGGGCATGCGTCCCCGCGAAATACCTGCCACAGCTTCTTCGGCAAGAGACATTACTCCCACAATGGCGACAAAGCACAGAATTGGACACATGGCGCCAATGGGGTCTCGCACTGTACGGTGCTCGGGGCCTAATAATAATAATAATAATAATAATAATAATAATCCTTCAAAAACAATAGGGTCTCGCACTGAACGGTGCTCGGGCCCTAATAATAATAACAATAACTAGAAACTATATGCCAAGCAGGCACCTTAATGCGAGAGGCAAAAATCACAACACGTTAGGGGGCGCTGTAGAGGCCCTGAGGCCCGCCTGCGGTGGCAGTCTAAGAAAAAGGAGCCAAATTTCGTGCGTTGTCGACCATGGCAAGCGCCCCAATAAGGGTCCTGTAAAGAGATTGCTTGCGAAGTTTGACAAATCAGAAGCTGCAATATCATTTTTGCCATAACCAGCACCCCCAGGGGCGAAAGTGCACAAAATTTGGCGTACATGTCAGGTGAGCCATGAAGAGTTTGCGTATGAAGTTTGATGACAATTGAGCAAATAGAAGATGAGATATAGATTTGTGAAGAATAAATGTTTTGGTTTTTCCCATGTCAGTAGGTGGCGCTATGCTGTACATGAGCGATTATGAGTTGGAAAAATAAGTGTCTACAACAGCAACGTACTATCACAAGGCAGAGGTGTGAAGGAAAAGCATTAAGGAATTATTTACCAAAAACCCGTTTTGGAGCAATTGCGTCGGCCGAAAACAGCGCCCCCCATGGACGAAAATTCCCAAAATGTGGTATACATGACATGGGAGGTAGTAAGAGGGTGGCCGTGAAGTTTGACCAAAATAGAGGAAAGATTGGAATTTTTGCCCAAAAATAGCGCCCCCAGTGGCGAAAAATCACAGAAATTGGGAAACGTGTCAGAAGCCCAATGAGTGATTTGCGTGTGAAGTATGAGCAGTTTTGAGCAATTAGAAGATTTGTTATGAATTTTTAAGCATGTAAAATTTTGCATTGAAAATTGATTGACATATAACTTCTGAACGGTTTATCCTACGTGAAACGTATTTAGTAACGTTTGTCAGCCATGTCTGTAGATGATGTGTATCAATTTTGGTGACATTCCTATGAACGGTCTAGGAGGAGTTGCGCCATCTTCGTGGCCATGCATTTCGCACAAAAGTGAAATTACCTCACTTCCTGTTGGGCGTGGCTAATGCATTGGCATTACATTTTTGTCCGGCTTAGTGAGATACATATGCGTACCAAATGGCATGCCACTACTACAAACTACATGGCAACCAGGCACCTTAATGCGGGAGGCCAAAATCACAACGACTTAGGGGGCGCTATAGAGGCCCTGAGCCCCGGCCAAGTCTGGGCTTCTGGTTCTGAGTAGCGGTGGCAATTCTCGGAACTGGTGCCAAATTTTGTGCGTTTTCGCCCATGGCAAGCGCCCCGAAAATGGCCCAACAGCGGAGAAAAATAAAGAAGAAGAAGAAGAAGAAGAATAGTGAACTCTTACAAGAGCAATAGGGCCTTCGCCCATTCGGGCTCGGGCCCTAATTAAATTGAAAGAATGAAATAAATTAAATAGAATATGTGAAATGCTGATATGTTTGGGATTGCTAATGTTAAAGAGGCTTACAGCTCTTCCCCCCCCCCCACACACACACACACTGGCAAGGTCAGACCATAACCTGATTTACCTCTCCCCCTGCTATGTGCCTCTGGTGAAGAGACTGCCCACCACATCAAAGATAGTGAGGAGATGGACAGATGAGGCCAACGAGATATTTCACTTTCCTAGACAACTACCTTATCACTAAACAAAGATCAAAATATGTAAGCCTATCACTGCAAAACACTGAGACCATCAATAAATTTAAAGATGAAATTGCATCTCTTCTGCAAAAGCATAACATTAACACAGACAATAATGCTGATCCAAATGAGACATATTTACTACTACACGATGTCATACAACAAGCTAAGAAAAAGCATCTTCCTACGAAAATAGTCAAATTCAACAAGTACAAACACAAAAAATCAGCATGGATGACTGAAGGCATTTTAAGATCAATAAAATACAGAGATAAATTATATAGAATAAAAAAATCAACAGACCCTGAATCTCAAGAGTACATTAAAGCTAAAACTAATTTAAATATTTACAATATCATCATTAGGAAACTTATCCACATCTGTCAGTGTAAATATTACAACCAGCTTTTTGACAAGTATAAGTCAGATATTAAAAAAACATGGAAAGCAATAAATAATATTCTCAATAGGACAAGTAAAAAGAAAGATTTTCCAATCTATTTCAGAGATAATGACAAAATTATAACTGACAAATTAACTATTGCTGAAAAATTTAATGACTTTTTTATTAATATTGGAGGAAATTTAGCAAAAGGCCTAACACCATCCAATCCACTTGACTTTAAAAAATACCTAAAAATTAATGTTCATTGTAAACTTTCTTTTCACGCTGTTTCTCAGAATGACATTGAAAAAATTATAGATAAGCTAGCACCTAAAACCAGTTATGGATTCGATGAAATATCTACAAAGCTATTAAAAAGTATTAAATCTGTACTATTGTCACCAATTTTAACTATAGTTAATCAAATGATAACCACTGGCATCTTTCCAAATCTGCTAAAAATAGCCAAAGTCACCCCTGTTTATAAAAAAGATGATGAAACACAGTTCTTAAACTACCGGCCCATTTCATTACTTCCTGTCATGTCAAAAATATTTGAAAAAATTATATACAATCAACTTTATGACTACTTTCATGTTAACAAATTATTTATAAATTCTCAATATGGCTTCCGATCTAATCACTCAACAGAATTTGCAGCTCTTGAACTAACTGATCGACTTATCTATGAACTTGATAATAATAATAATAATAATAATAATAATAATAATATACCACTTAGTGTTTTTTTAGACCTTTCTAAAGCGTTTGACACCTTAGATCATACTATACTTAAAATTAAACTAAGTAATTATGGAATACAAGGTGTATATCACTTTTGAAAAACTATTTATCCAATCGGAAGCAATATGTATCATTTGAAGATCATAACTTGTCTTATCAATCTTTAAACATAGGTGTTCCCCAAGGATCCATTCTTGGCCCCCTACTTTTTATTATTTACATGAATGATATAACAGCAAGTAGTAAGTTTTTCTCATTCATAATATATGCAGATGACACAACCTTACAAACAACTGTCAAAATAGATTTGAATAATAAACAAATTACAAACATCACAGTAAATGATGAATTACAAAAAGTAAACAACTGGTTGCTGTTGAATAAGTTATCACTGAATGTTAGTAAATCTAAATTCATTGTATTTCATACACCACAAAAATCAGTTGGGCACATTGATCTCCAAATAAATAATACTTTTATTGAAAGTCAGTACATTCAATTTTCTTGGCTTAACAATAAATGAAAACCTCAATTGGAAAGATCATGTTGACAAAATTGCAAACAAAATTTCTAAAACTTTAGGCATACTAAACAGACTAAAAAATATTCTACCCCTCGATGCAAAAATAAAGATTTACAATTCTCTTGTGCTATCACATCTAAACTTTGGTATCTTACTTTGGGGATTTAATTGTGAATGGATTTTTAAGATTCAGAAGAAAATTATTAGAGTCATTTCATGTGCTAAATATAATTGTCATACAGAACCCTTGTTTAAGAACTTCCATTTGTTGAAGCTTGAAGATATTTTCTATCTACAGAAACTTAAATTCTATTTCAAATATCATGAAGGCACTCTTCCCAGCTATTTTCAATCTCTACCTTTTAATATTGTAACTCCAATTCATAAAACACGCTCATCAAGTCAAATTTATCAACCAAGAACTAAACACAAATTTGCTGAAAAATGTGTTAGATATGATCTACCTCAAACTATTAAATCCACACCAAAAATCATTTTAGAAAAGGTTCATACACATAGTCTTCAAGGGTTCTCTTCATATGTTAAATGCCATATCATTCAGAACTATAGTGTGAGCTGTAATATTGTGAATTGTTATATATGTTCTCGATAGATGTTCTTCATATATATAAAATAATATTGTTTATACACCACTGACTGCATGCATATTACTATGTATAATGCTTAAGTATGTTATATATGTAAGATTGTTCAAAAGTGACATTGCTATGTGTAAATTTATCAGATAAGTCAAATGTGAATTTTATCACAAACCTAAACATCATATTATGAAAATTAAAAAAAAAGTCAACTATAAATATTTTATGTTCCTGCAGGGAGCCTATGGTGGCCTGCATGATAGCGGTTTTATTCTCATTACCTTAATGTAGGTCCCCTGGATCTCTCATATTTCCTATTTCAAGTATTTTTGCTTTTTTATGCTTTATGTATGTTTGTTGAAGATCCAAATAAATGAATTCTGAATTCTGAGACACTGCAGGGATGCTTCGAGGTGACAGACTGGCAGACACCGTGTGAGCCCCACGGAGACGACATTGATGGGCTCACAGAGTGCATCATGTGATACATCAACTTCTGTGTGGACACCATTGTCCCAGCTAGGACTGCTATGTCAGCTGTTACTCCAACAACAAGCCATGGGTAACGAAGGACATCAAAGCCCTCTTAAATGAGAAGAAGAGGGCTTTCAGAGCCGGCAACAAAGAGGGGGTGCGAGGAGTACAGCATGAACTGAGAGCAACGATCAGGGAGGCCAAGGAAAAGTACAGGAGGAAATTGGAGTGGAAACTCCAACAGAACAACATGAGAGAGGTGTGGAGTGGAATGAAGACCATTACTGGTTACAAGCCAACCAACAGTGAAGGAGTGGATGGCAATGTGGAAAGGGCGAATGAGCTGAATCTCGACTTTAACAGATTCGATGGCGTGACCCCAACCCACCACCACCACTCTTCTGCGGGATGACTACAACCACACACTTTACATTCTCTCCCCTCCCCTGCCTCTTCTTGCCCAACCTCATCCCCATTTCAGGACCTCGCTCACACCTCCTCAACAGACCCCCTGGCTGAGCACCCCCCCCCCCCCCAAGAAACACCTTCATCCCTCCCCCACCCATCACCCCCACAACGATCATCAGCGAGGAGCAAGTGAGAAGACAGCTGAAGAGACTCCATGCAGGAAAATCAGCAGGCCCGGATGGTGTTAGCCCCAGGGCCCTGAAGACCTGTGCCCTCCAGCTAAGTGGAGTACTTCAGCATGCCTTCAACATGAGCCTGGGTCTTCAGAGGGTTCCCGTGCTGTGGAAGACGTCATGCCTCATCCCTGTACCGAAGAAGCCGTGTCCCAGTGACCTCAAAGACTACAGGCCCGTGGCATTGACGTCACACATTATGAAGACCCTTGAGAGACTCATCCTGGAGCAGATCCGGCCTATGGTCCAACCACTTCTTGACCCCCTTCAGTTCGCCTACCAGCCCCGTCTTGGAGTAGAGGACACCATCATCTACCTGCTCAACAAAGTCTATGGACACCTGGACAAGCCAGCCAGCACTGTGAGGATCATGTTTTTTGATTTCTCCAGTGCTTTTGACACCATCCGGCCGGCTCTGCTGGGTGAGAAGTTGACAGCGATGCAGGTGGATGCCCCACTGGTGTCCTGGATTGTAGATTATTTGACTGGCAGACCACAGTACGTGTGCTTGCAGTGCTGTGTGTTGGACAGAGTGATCAGCAACACCGGGGCTCCGCAAGGGACTGTCCTTTCTCCTTTCCTTTTCACTCTCTACACCACTGATTTCAATTACTGCATGACCTGCCACCTCCAGAAATTTTCTGATGACTCTGTAGTGGTTGGACATATTACCGGTGGTGACGAGAACGAGTACAGGATGGTGGTGGACAACTTTGTCACGTGGAGCAGGAAGAACCACCTACAGCTCAATGTGATGAAGATGAAAGAACTGGTGGTCAATCTGAAGAGAATCAGGGCTCCGATGAACCCTGTTAACATCCATGGGGTCAGTGTGGACGTGGTGGAGGAATATAAGTACCTGGGGGTGTACTTGGATAATAAACTGGACTGGTCCAAAAACGTGGACACTGTATACAAAAAGGGCCAGAGCCGTCTCTATTTTCTGAGATGGCTGAGGTCCTTCAACGTCTGCTGAACGATGCTGCGGCTGTTCTATGGAGTCTGTGGTGGCCAGCACCATCCTGTACGCTGTCATCTGCTGGGGCAGCGGCTTGAGGGTGAAGGACACTAACAGACTCAATAAGATCATCAGGAAGGCCGGCCATGTTGTAGGTGTGGAACTGGACTCTGACAGTGGTGTTGGAGAAGAGGACACTGTCCAAAATAAAAACAATCTTAGACCATCCTTCCCACCCTCTACATGAGGAGCTGATCAGCTACAGGAGCACGTTCAGTAAACGGCTGATTCTTCCATGTCGCACAACTGAGACACAGGAAATCATTCCTACCTGCTGCAGTCGAGCTGTACAATGCCCCTGTATAACTGTGGTACACTGTCTTACCATGTATCCTTAACTCAGGTGCAATACATGAATCATTGTATATAAAATCACTTCATTTTGCTTTTACTTAAGTTATTGAACTTATTTAAATTTATTTTATTTTTATTTATTTATTTTTTTAAAAATACTATTTTATCTTCTATTTTTAGACATGTTTACTTCGTTGATTCAGAAGCTTGGTTGCAAACTTGAATTTCCGTCCGGGGATTAATTAAGTAATTCTGATTCTGATTCTCTGAAGGCCCTGACGGTTCCCCTCTGATTGACCCACTGCACATTCTCTTCTTCTCACACATTCATGTCATGACTCTTCATTTTCATCCTGTGACCTCTTTTTTGCACATTCTGGGACATACTGTACAGCGTGGACTTCAAAACAACCCATACAAACACTCCTTAAATATGTCCACTTTTCACATTTGTACATATTAGATTCCTTTTATTTTTTATTCTATTTAAATAACTACTTTTCTTTTTCTACCTTAACTGTTCAGAGCACAAATCACCAAAGCAAATTCCTTCTATGTGAGAATGGACTTGGCAATAAACTAGATTCTCATTCTAATTCTGATTCTAGTCATCCTCATCCTCATCATGGACTTCATCCTGAGCGGACTGGCCGCGTGCAGCGCATGCTTGTTCACGAACCCACTGGAGGTGGTTAAAACCCGGATGCAGCTTCAGGGTGAGCTGAAGAGCCGCGGTACGTACCGGGTTCATTACCGGAACGTGTTCCACGCATTCTACACCATCGGGCGCGTGGAGGGGCTGTCCGCGCTGCAGAAAGGGCTGGTCCCCGCGCTGCTCTATCAGTTCTTCATGAATGGGGTGAGACTCGGCTCATATGCCATCATGGAGTCCGCGGGCTACATCCACACGAAGGGGCGCGTGAGCTCGGTGAAGAGCACCACGGCCGGTGCACTGTCCGGGGTTGTGGGAGCCTTCGTGGGCAGCCCCATCTACCTGGTGAGTCCTGGAACCGGATCCAGAGCTTTGGGTTTCCATTTTACCCTCTGTCACTGACTCTGACTGTGTGTTGAAGTGCGCATGCGCAGGGCTTTTACGCATCGCAGGGCTTTTTACGCACAGTCTTTAAATCTCATTCTGTGATTGGCTCTTTCTGCTCTCGATTGTTAATTTACTGTAAACTACAAAACAATGAGTGATGTTTTTCTTTTAAATATATGGCGTGTGGGCGGCACGGTGGTGTAGTGGTTAGCGCTGTCGCCTCACAGCAAGAAGGTCCTGGGTTCGAGCCCCGTGGCCGGCGAGGGCCTTTCTGTGCGGAGTTTGCATGTTCTCCCCGTGTCCGCGTGGGTTTCCTCCGGGTGCTCCGGTTTCCCCCACAGTCCAAAGACATGCAGGTTAGGTTAACTGGTGACTCTAAATTGAGCGTAGGTGTGAATGTGAGTGTGAATGGTTGTCTGTGTCTATGTGTCAGCCCTGTGATGACCTGGCGACTTGTCCAGGGTGAACCCCGCCTTTCGCCCGTAGTCAGCTGGGATAGGACCCAGCTCGCCTGCGACCCTGTAGAACAGGATAAAGCGGCTACAGATAATGAGATGAGATATATGGAGTGTTTTTTCCCATGGGGTTCACCTTCACTGCTCCCCCCCCCATCACTCCGTGTACACGTCATACTTTACAGGATAATGACTTTCACATTACATAATAGTACAGAAAACCTACACAGAGCTTTAGAGAGCCGATGACATCATTCTGTCCGTATCATCATGAGGTCATGTGTGCTCCATAGTGAGCATTTATTTCACCTATTTCAAGGTTAAATTAAAGGGCTAAAATTAAATTAAAGGTTAAATTAAATTAGCAATATTTCTGAGATGAAAGAAAGCTATCCGGGTGATGTTATCAATGTGAGTTTCGAATGAAAGACTGGGGTCAATAATCACTCCGAGGTCTTTTACTGCTGCACGTGAAGAAACAGAAAGGCCATCCAGAGTTACTGTGGAATCAGAAAACTTACTTCTAGCTGCATGTGGTCCGAGTACAAGTACTTCAGTCTCGTCAGAGTTAAGCAGAAGGAAGTTAATAAGCATCCAGTGTCTAATGTCCTTCACACATTCCTCAATTCTATTAAGCTGGTGTCTCTCATCAGGTTTTGCAGAGACATACAACTGTGTGTCATCAGCATAACAGTGGAAACTAATACAATGTTTATGAATAATATCACCCAGAGGGATTAATTGTGTGAAGTAATGAATTGATGAATTGAGAAGAGTAACAGAGAATAAGATACTTGGAACCACTGTTTCTGCATCAGCTGAGATTTTTTTCCAGTGCATGAAGGTCGTTTCAAGGTCAACTGTATGCCATTCATGACATTATCACCCTATAGGTTTGGAGTTTCTGATTACAGAAATATATGGTTTGTATCTATTAAAAGAAATAAATAATGCTGGGAAGTTGAATCTTCTTGCAATTCTTGAAAAAAACCAACAAATTTATTGCATAATTTTTGGCTCTAATGCATCATACTGAATTACCATTGTTGATTTTTACTAAAACCACCGTATCTCTGCAACCATAAGATTTTTTTTATTTATTCCAAAAGCTATGTTCTTTTTGGGGTGTCCTTTAACAGAGAGCAGATTTTAAGGTGAATTGAACCTGTTTGAAATTTTCAGGTAAAGTGCCTACAAGTGGGTGTGTCATACTCATTTACCTTCTCAGGTGTATTCTCACCTGGATCGCGAGATCACAATGTGGCATGTCTGGGTTTTCCACTGCAGATCCAGAACCTGATTTAAACAAATGTATGTAAATGAAGAGAAGGTCTGTCCCCCCCCACACACACACGCTCTGTGTATTGTTTCAGGTAAAAACACACCTGCAGAATCAGTCGACATCCTCCATTGCTGTAGGACACCAGTACCAGCACCGGGTGAGTCCCACTTCAGCTCACACACACTTCTTACCCTACACACTTCCTCCAGTCTGATAACCAAAACGTCGAGTCAGAGGAAACCACAGCCTGAATTATTAACATGACTAGATATGACCTGTAGACTCCCTCGCTGTAGTGACTAAGGGGAAGTGAACAGGGTCCGAATTGGGATCAGGCAGATGATCAAATGGAGGAGGTGAAATGTGTTTATCTACAGTTACAAATATTTATCATTATAATTAACAATTACATTATTATAAACAATAATTACAAAGACAACATTCATAATTATTTTTCTATATTTCACTTTTCATTTCAAATATTTTCGTTGTCTTTGTGTCTCTCTCTCTCTTCCCTCTGTGTCGGTGGTGTAGGGGATGATGCATGCTCTGTTGGTGATACACAGGCAGCATGGCATTATGGGACTGTGGCGAGGGTCCGGTGCGGCGGTGCCGAGGGTCGGTGTGGGTTCTGCGGCTCAGCTGTCCACATTCTCCGTCACTAAAGAGTTCATCACTGATCTGCAGGTACACACACAATTGTCCAAAACATTCAAAACATACGACACTGTAAAGCCAAGTGGGTTTTTATTGTCAGTCCTCTGCAGGGCTTGTATACACTGGAATGAAGTGTTGTTTCTCCAGGACTGTGGTGCAACACAACAGCACACAAGACTATGTAAAGTGTAAATACACAACAGTGTGTGATAAGTGCAGGACAATAAATACACAGCACATGGGCTGTACTCTGTAAACTATTGTGTCAGGCTCAAATTTTCAGGGACCGCCTCCCACTTTTTGTGTTCTAACTTCCTTTGGAAGAGTCTCCAGACTCAGGTTTTCTTTTGTTCGATGTGGAACAGTACACTTGCACTTTCTCCCAGACATCTCCACTTGCTCCTTCTAGGTAAATGGCTCCTCCCCATCTTCATGATACAGATTCCAGTGGGTGGTCATATGTTAATGAGGGACGTTTCTATGTAAGAAACAGACACTTTTATAACTCACCTGTTCACTGCACCTGTTTCCTTTCAGTGGTCGCTACAGACTGCGAAGGTAACAGTCTAGTGTGAAAAGCCACAGTACGTCCCCAAGGCACAGCCTCCTGTTTCAAAAACAACGACAAAATACAGTTTTCCACAGCATGACTCATTTAACACTCTGTATCTCTCACTCTCTTGCTGTCTGTCTCTTACCTTGTGTGTGTGTGTGTAGATATTCCCAGCTGATAGCTGGTTGGTGCCCCTCTTTGCTGGGATGATCAGCAGTGTGGCGGTTGTTTTGTGCATGACTCCGTTTGATGTCCTCAGCACACGACTCTATAATCAGCCTGTGGATCACCTGGGAAAGGTAAAGAACACTGACCTCACCCCGACCCCACCCCTTTTGAGACCTGTATGGCTTTGAGCATGATTCACACATAATTACCCTGCAGTTATGACTGACTGAAATTACAACTAATGAGATGCATTTCATTGAACATGTGAAGTATTTAAATTGGAGTGTGTGTGTGTGTGTGTGTGCGCGTGTGCATGCAGGGTAAGCTGTATCGAGGCTTCATGGACTGTTTCTCTAAGACCTTGAGGAAGGAAGGTGTTTTTGGTCTGTACAAAGGTCTGGGCGCATCCTATTTCAGACTCGGACCGCACACTATCCTCTCACTACTGTTCTGGAACCAGCTACGGACACTTAAGTACAGCTAACACACACAGGAATGGGCTGCGTTTAAAGTGTCTCTTCATGTTGGAGTCACAGTAATGATGAGAAAACGACTCAGAAGCTGGTCGTCTCTTCCAATTTGGAGATCGAGTGTGATGGAAGATGAAGTCTGGATGGATTTAACGTTTTATTTCCCAAGGAGAGAAGTTCATAAATCTGAATCCCTGCTCCACTCATCTTATAGCTATTTGGAAGAGTAAGCTAGATTTTGAAAGTGTCCAGTTGAAAGATCCCACCCCTCCCTTTGGCCCTCTGTTCACAGCCACGCCTCCAAAACACATTAATGCACACTGCCTGACTCCTGCTAGAGGACGAGTCCATGAGAGAGAGAGAGAGAGAGAGAGAGAGCGCGCACTGGGGAAAGGAATGTAGCATGTCATGGTCATATCCAACTACCTTGTGTGTCATTCACACGTAAGAAAACAGTGAACATTATTGTACTGAATGTAAACAATGAACTGAGCTGTTGTTCGTACTCATAGCTGTCGACTAGCTTGCTAGCTTTAGCGACATGTCTGCAGGATGTCTGCCCCACCTTGTGGAAGACTCTGGTCGCGTGCAATGAGTGCAGGGGCAGAGTGCACGCAGGTAGACAGGCAGGTAGGCCGTCCAGTCACTTGATTTGGAATGAGGGAAATAATTGGACAAGTGTTTTACAGCCCTGCGAAAGCCACAGGTGATGGATTTTTTTTCTTTTTATTGTCAGAGCGTTTGATTTATTCATTGCTGTGAGGATGTCAAGAGAATTTTAAGAAATCTAACAGAAACATTTCTAAGAAGATTCCCCATCTTGCACTGAATAATAATAATATGAATATCAGCCTGCTTTAGTGAGCTGAGTGTTTTGAAATGTCGCTGTGTAAAACCTGACTAACGCTGCAGGAACAGTTCAGCTGTGTGTATATTTAAAACATTAGACATCACTGCTCTTTCTCTTTTATTTTGGCTTGACATAAAATATACACCATACGACAACAGAACCGAGACTTTAAAATACAAATGAATGAATATTAAATAAACACGTGACAGCGTGCCATGACACACTTCCCTCACACATCACACACAGCAATAAAGCGCTGGAGTAATGAAACATGTCGGTGGCTGATTTAGTAGTTTACATAACCACATAAAAACTATAACTTTTGAGATTCACAGAAATAATTTTCTTCTGTCTGTTTTTAAATAGATTCCTTTGTAATATAATTTAGTTACCGTTACAGAGAATAATTCATTAATTCCATGATTATTATAAAAGTCAACAGATTATTTGATTGTAAAAATACGCATTTGTGGCTCTCGTTTGTAACACGCTTTCAGTCAATACACATTTCACACTAATCCGAGGAAGAGTTTGGATCAGACACCTGAGACCTTCGTACACACGTCACAAGCCTTTAAAACCCTTTAATACCAAATAAACTACAGTAACTACACAGAGGAGTAATAAAAGCTTCCATGACTCATAGTGCGATTAAATTAAATTCTCATGACTGATAGAATAGTACAGTACAATTTTACACTCCAGTCCAACACTAACACTGAAACATGTCACACTACTGCGGCCTTCACACCCGAGTCACTCTGATATAATAATAATAATAATATTCAGGTGTATAGAGTGAGTAGTGCAGGACTGAACTGTTTCAGCAGCTTTAATATGAATTCTTCAGGAGTTGGTTGCTGTAAGTGGATTGTAACTGACTGAAATATGTAAAGTGGATTTTATGGTTTTATTTTTTTATTCTGTCTGGAATAATGTGAGATAAAGGCAGTGAGATATGACATTGTGCAGCAGTTACCTTCAGTCCTTTAGAGTTATATAATTCATTTATTATTGACTGCATAAAGAAATAAAATTCATCCTCTCCATCCTCAGACAGCCTGTGTCTCTGTGACGTGGAGAGACGGCTGTGTTTTACACACACACACACACACACACACACACACACCAAACAAGAACATAGCAAATATGAAGGAGACAACACATTTATTTCAGAGGTGTGTGTGTGTGTGTTATCCAAACACTTCAGGGTTGAGCAGCCGGAAAGACTGGACAAGTGTGTGAAAGTCCTGCACTGTCCAAACACCATCAGAAACCGCACCACTGCTAATGCTGAGAGGACTGAGAGAGAGAGAGAGAGAGAGAGAGAGAGAGACTTTGACACAAACTTGGAGAATTTAAATTCACCCTGACTGCTGACGATGACAGAGTTGGTGTTAAACAGCTGACCAATCATCAGCTTCAGTTGAACTTACAACTCAGCAAAACTGCACATTCCTAACACACACACTGTAATCACACACTAACACACACACACTGTAATCACACACTAACACACTGTAATCACACACTAACACACACTGTAATCACACACTAACACACACTGTAATCACACACACTAACACACACTGTAATCACACACTAACACACACTGTGTTCCTGATTCACTGTGTGAACTGAATGGAGTCCCTGAAGTGACCTGACATTACAGAGCAAGGCAAAGCTCGCTCTCTGTGTGTGTGTGTGTGTGTGTGTGTGTGTCCGTCCAGCATGGCACCCATGCTGAGACAAGTGTAATTAAACCCTTACAGAAAAACCACATGAACTTCACGTGATTTCTGACATGTAAAATATGTGGAAAATGTGTTTTGCACATGGGAAACGTGGTTTTGGCCCAGTTTTATGTGAATCACATGTGGGAATGTTTTCCACATGTGGGAATGTTTTCCACATGTACTCTCCATGGTAATGCGTTACAAAATCTGATACCATGTTTTCCACATGTGGTAACATGTGATCACATGTGAAATACATGGGAAATTCATGTGTTTTTTCTGTAAGGGAAGTTCCACCTGGTTACCTTAACATTCCTGCACACCCATCGTAATTGCCATTCAGAGAGCAATTCTGAAAAATGTGTTTACTGTCAGTTATTGAAACAGCATATAAACAAGCTTTATCAAGTGGCAGGATCTACAAACAATGGCGTTTCGACTCTCCTCAACACCTGACTAGTGAAGAGCTAAAATCTCTGGATTTTACTGCCTTTAAATCAACAACTAACAGACCAACAATGGAATACTTTCCAGATCAAAGAAAAGGCTTTTAAAGAAACTCTTAACACCAAGAGACTCAACAAGAAAAATCAGTTTGCCTGCTCACCTGACCCTACAAAGTGGCTTAAACTTCCATCACTACTGAACGGCGTGTACTTCAAGCACAGAGTATTCTCTGCTGAAAGCCACAGTAGGAGACCTTTTGGTCGGCCGCTTTTAAATATACATGCAGAATCCTGAAAAAGCTCCCAATGGTTAAACCCTTTCCTGTGGACGCTAATGTCGCATCTTTGTCACAATGGATAGAGGAGCAACTACGTTTTTGCAGAGACGTAATGCAACCTTTTCTCAGACCTTGGGTCTCTCGTCTTAAAAAGGTAAGCAGAGACAAACTGGCTTATTTATGGCAACATTGTAGAACAAAAGCAAATGAGATAATAGTGAGTTTCCTGATTCTCCTCCATGTTTCGATAATATTCAGGAAGTGCAGTCTTACTACTTTAAAAAAATGCTAAGGCACCACTTTAATTGATGACCCCCTTTCACCTCTACCATGGACTAATTCATTACATTTGGAGCCAGCACCTCCACCAATTACCTCTGTTCACGAAGGAAGAACTGCTAAACATCCTGAATTGCCTACCTAATTATAAGGCCAGCGGTAGTGATGGAGTAACCTATGAAACATTGAGATTTACACAGTGGCAGGACATATTACTGACGAGCTTTAATACTTGCCTTATTAATAGACGGGTTCCTGCACCATGGAGGGGGGCATTAATCTACAGAATTCCTAACAACAACAACAACAACATACCGAATGATCCGAGTACATGGAGAGATATTTCCCTGTTGCAGACTATTTACAAGGTGTTTATGAAATGTATCCTATCCCGTATTCTTCCCTGACTGGTGGATGCCAATATCTTGTCCCCTAAACAAAAGGCATACATAGGCAGGGAATGAATGAACACATATTTTGCTTAAAAACTGGGATCAATGATTAAGTACGAGTCTGCGAGATTCTTCGGTTTTCCTAGATTTTCGTGATGCATTTGGAACTCTCCCACATAACATCATGATACATGCTTTAGAGGAAATACATCTGCCTCAGGTGTATATAGATATAGTTAAAGACGTGTACAAAGGGTCCTTCATTCAAGTTATTTGTGGAGCTCAACTTACAGAGCCAATACCCTTGCATATAGGCATTAAAACTGGCTGTCTGTGGAGCGCAGTGAATTTTATTCTATCAATCAACCAGTGGCTAGACTGGATGAGTAAGTGCGCTCCACCTGAAACCATCTCGCCAAACCCAGTGCAAGCATATGCTAATGATGTGCAAATGTTGTCACGTCAAGAGAACGTAATAAAGGATATGCTTCACAGGACTGATGCCTTCCTTGAGTGGTCTGGCCTACAAGTGAAAGAGTTCAAATGCGCCGTTTTCTATGAAAGGAGTGGCAGGAACCGGTGGTATCAGTCAAAATTTGATCGAGAGCCACAATTCACTATCAATAGTAAATTAATCAAGGTTTACTCACGAAAGGAGTCTTATACATATCTTGGACATATATTTAAATATTGCGGGCGACTGGGATGAACAAGTGAATGAAATCATCTTTGAATACACTGAAAGGCTGCAGAAAATTGATGCCTCTTCTCTCCCGTTGACCATGAAAATTGACAGCATTAAGCAGATAGCCCTAGCGAAGGGTCATCTCTTTGCCAATGTCCATATGCCACGGAAGGTTTTGCAGGATTTCAGTAATAAAACTGTACAGGTAGTGAGAGGATGGCTTGGCCTGAGCACCCACATGACCCGCGACATTATCCATCACAGTAGACTCGAAAGGGGCTTGGGATTGCCGGATCTCGGCTGGCCCATCTCCTGACCATGCTTAACAGCGATGGTAACAGCATCAGAGAAACGGCCAGAGCATCACTTCTTGATTTGGAAAAGCATAAAGTCCCTCTCACTCGAGAATCTGAACCCAGTTTTTTGGGCTTCCGAAAGAAGCCGAATAACAAATTGGACAGCAACAATGTTAGTTTTGGGGTCAGGTCTGATCTCAATGACCTGTGCAACTGGACAGGAGTTAACCTACAGTGGGTACGAGCAGATACCACACCTGTGGTTCCTTCAGGAGCGGTAATTAAAGAGAAAAACATCTCCATGAGCGCGACTATATTGGAGAATGGACTTCATTCATTATGCCTACTTCTACATGGGCATTCTTGATGTCAGTTAAACAGACAGACAACGCCAGAAACACTGGACTGGGCTTAGACTACAGGGAAAGCCACAGTGGTGCTTGGAAGTTTGTGAACCCTTTAGAATTTTCTATATTTCTTCATAAATATGATCTAAAACATCATCAGATTTTCACACAAGTCCTAAAAGTAGATAAAGAGAACCCAGTTAAACACATGAGACAAAAATATTATACTTGGTGATTTATTTATTGAGGAAAATGATCCAATATTACATATCTGTGAGTGGCAAAAGTATGTGAACCTCTAGGATTAGCAGTTAATTTGAAGGTGAAATTAGAGTCAGGTGTTTTCAATCAATGGGATGACAATCAGGTGTGAGTGGGCACCCTGTTTTATTTAAAGAACAGGGATCTATCAAAGTCTGATCTTCACAACACATGTTTGTGGAAGTGTATCATGGCACGAAGAAAGGAGATTTCTGAGGACCTCAGAGAAAGCGTTGTTGATGCTCATCAGGCTGGAAAAGGTTACAAAACCATCTCTAAAGAGTTTGGACTCCACCAATCCAGGGCAGTCAGACAGATTGTGTACAAATGGAGGAAATTTAAGACCATTGTTACCCTCCCCAGGAGTGGTCGACCAACAAAGATCACTCCAAGAGCAAGGTGTGTAATAGTCGGCGAGGTCACAAAAGACTCCAGGGTAACTTCTAAGCAACTGAAGGCCTCTCTCACATTGGCTAATGTTAATGTTCATGAGTCCACCCTCAGGAGAACACTGAACAACAATGGTGTGCATGGCAGGGTTGCAAGGAGAAAGCCACTGCTCTCCAAAAAGAACATTGCTGCTCATCTGCAGTTTGTTAAAGATCATGTGGACAAGCCAGAAGGCTATTGGAAAAATGTTTTGTGGACGGATGAGACCAAAATAAAACTTTTTAGTTTAAATGAGAAGCGTTATGTTTGGAGAAAGGAAAACACTGCATTCCAGCAATAAGAACCTTATCCCATCTGTGAAACATGGTGGTGGCAGTATCATGGTTTGGGCCTGTTTTGCTGCATCTGGGCCAGGACGGCTTGCCATCATTGATGGAACAATGAATTCTGAATTATACCAGCGAATTCTAAAGGAAAATGTCAGGACATCTGTCCATGAACTGAATCTCAAGAGAAGGTGGGTCATGCAGCAAGACAACGACCCTAAGCACACAAGTCGTTCTACCAAAGAATGGTTAAAGAAGAATAAAGTTAATGTTTTGGAATGGCCAAGTCAAAGTCCTGACCTTAATCCAATGGAAATGTTGTGGAAGGACCTGAAGCGAGCAGTTCATGTGAGGAAACCCACCAACATCCCAGAGTTGAAGCTGTTCTGTACGGAGGAACGGGCTAAAATTCCTCCAAGCCGGTGTGCAGGACTGATCAACAGTTACCGCAAACGTTTAGTTGCAGTTATTGCTGCACAAGGGGGTCACACCAGATACTGAAACAAAGGTTCACATACTTTTGCCACTCACAGACGTAATATTGGATCATTTTCCTCAATAAATAAATGACCAAGTATAATATTTTTGTCTCATTTGTTTAACTGGGTTCTCTTTATCTACTTTTGGGACATGAGTGAAAATCTGATGTTTTAGATCATATTTATTCAGAAATATAGAAAATTCTAAAGGGTTCACAAACTTTCAAGCACCACTGTAGCTTGTTTTCCCTCAGCGTCTCACACTGTTCTTCAAAATGCCTCTATTGATAAGGATATCCAGATATTTACAGTTAAAGCCAGACTTCAGGTTCTACCAACTCTGCTCAATCCATCTGGTTCCTTGACTCTTACCCTTCATTTTGTATTCATCATGGACAAGACCAGGTGATAGAATCTATGTCACATATACTAAATGGTTGCAATCTTTATAAAATACTATATTTCCAGACATGACAGGATTGTGAACATTATATATATAAAAAAAAAATCTACCATCTATTTTTCTACATCCAGTTTCAATTTATAAAAATTGCTTTGTTAAACCACAAATGTTCTCCCTGTCTAGTGCAGATATGTTTATCAATATAAATGTTACCAGACCAGATATTGTCATTATCGATGAGAGTAAGATGAATGTGTTGATCCTGGAAGTAGGCTGTTGTTTCAATTCATATTTAGAAGAAAGTTATTTAATGAAGCTTGTAAAATACCAACCCCTTGTACAGCAAATTTCTGATTTTGGGTACAAATGTCAACTTCTTGTACTGATATTTGCCAGTCTGGGTCATGTGCATGTTATACACACACAAAGTGACCCCATTAGGGGTTTCAGGATAGTTGGATTTTCAAAAGCAAGAGCAAAACAGTGGGCTAAGTATTGTTCAGTCTCATCCATAATTGCAAGTCGTCATATTTGGAGGAGGAGATGCAGTGTTTACCCATAAGATTTGAAATGCTGCTGTTAAAGTGTAACTGACGAAATCACATATCAAGAACATGTCTGAGCAGATAATGCATCTGTTACATTTGTGTCCTTATATTTATTGTAAATTGTGGACTCAAATAAAGTAAACTGTGTGTGTGTATAAAACTGACCTGATGCTAACGGGGTCATTGAAGGTAATCAGGATGTCAGTGGTGTACTGTGGCAGACGGAATAAACACAGGTGGATATTCACTGTATTTTTTACCTGGCAACACACACACAGTCCCACATGAGCAGAGTAATAGTTGGCCATGTCACATTCATCATCATACACTCCATACTGTATACAGAATATACTGTTACTGGGTTATTGAGTTTAAACACTGGGGTTACGCTTTGAAACTCCATTCCTGTTGGTGATACACACACACAAAGTGACCCCTAGTGGTCCAAAGTGTGTTATTGATGATTACTGATTATAACAGGTGAGAAGCTCTCAGTGATGATAAGCTACAGGTTCTGCAGGAAAACCTCAATCAGTCCTGAGAACATTAACATCAGATATCTGATCTATCACTCAGACCATTAAGGCCACGTATCAGACATGTATGGATGCCCGAGTGTCTATTTTGCTCATATGTCACATGTAAAGATCTGAATTTCACATTCAAATCTCTCTTGGAGAATCTGATCATCTATAGCTGACTGACTCTGACTCAGAATGCGGAGGATCACAGGATTCAGGGAGAAGTTTAGAGAGAGCTTGGAGAATTAGTTAGGAAACAGAAAGATGACAGTCTCAGCAAGTGAATCACAAGCTCAACTTCCCCTCCAAAACATTTCATAATGTTTCACAGAATTTCCAAAAAGTGATCAGAGTGTGAGCAGCGGCGTGTTTTTCTATCAGAACTTTCTGAAGAACTAACAGTCATGTTGATGTCTTACAATGATCACTCTAGGTCATGGGTCATGTCCCAAACCACATGGCATACTGAATAGTACACAGGAGGGTGTAACCACCATAGCTGACATCTCAGTACAGCAATTTGAGACACAGCCACAGGTCAGTTTATATAGTTTTGTGTTGTTTTTCACTATTGTTTTATTCTACTAAAATTAACTCTCGTAAACTGAGATTAATAGTTAATATTAACCATTAATAATCCCTTTAAATGTATACCAAACACAGTGTTTGCTAGCCGTGCTGATAATCTGGGCTAATCCATATTACCTGCTCTTATACTGTATTACACGACAGATTGGGACACAGAAGCAGCATCAGTGGTGTAGTACAGTAACGTGATTGGGAACACAACCATATGTACCGAATTTACAGGTGATGGGAGTTACTGTATGGTGTATATGTAATACTGTGTGCGTGCAGACAGACAGAGAGCAGTGAGACCTCCTCATTGAATTTGGAGACCAGCTGAGTTCCGGTGAGGATCCAGGCGGAGCTGCACTGGCTGAGAGAGAGCTGATCCTGAGGGACACACTGCACCTCCATCACTTCCATCTGCCCCACCTCCACCGCCTGATTACTGCCTGCTATATCTGCAAAGTGATACCTCACACACACACACACACACACACACACACACACACCTTTAATTAAATCTGATTGAGCATGTTAGTTGTGATGGAGGCGTAGCTCTGTGTGTGTGTGTGTGTGTGTGTGTGTTACCTTGCAGCCTGTGAATCCTCTACATGACTCTGATACTCAAGCAGCTCTATGATGATGCTCTGATCTGTGTTTGTGTGAGTAAAAACCTCCTGATTATCAGGAATCTCCCTCAACTCACTCTCACACACACAGAGAGAGAGAGAGAGAGAGAGAGGACAGTATATCATTACTCCAGAGATGTCCAGTGTGTGAAGTGTGTTTAACGTACTGACTGAACTGAAGCTAAAAGATTTGCGCCTGTAATTTTATGAATGTGCTGATGATGCTCTCCCTCCTCTCCATCCAGTTACAAGTCCAGCACACACACACACACAGTTGTGGTCAGAAATTTACATAGTGACATTTCATGGCAATATTTGGGCTTCCAGTAATTTATCTGAACTGTTCTTTTTCTGTGGCAGAATGATTGTACATCATACAGTTTTAATAAAAAAAATAAAAACCACTAGAATTTGGTACACAAGTTTTAATTTTCTTTGGGTTATATAAATATATTCATTCTATTTCCTGTCAGAAAGCAAGGAGTCTACATCAGTCTTCTTTTGGCTGCTCCTGATTAGGGGTCGCCACAGCGGATCTTTCGTCTCCATTGCTCCCTGTCTTTCACATCCTTCTCTACCACACCTGCCACTTTGTCCTCTCTCACCACATCCATGTATCTCCTCTTTGGCCTTCCTCGTTTTCGTTTGCCTGGCAGCTCCATCCTCAACATTCTCCTTCCAACATGCTCTGCATCTCTTCTCAGGATGTGCCCATACCATCTCAGTCTCATCTCTCTTAGCTTAATTCCCAAGCTCTCCACATGTGCTGTCCCTCAGATGTGTTCATCCTCAGATGTGTTCGTTCCTTATCCTGTCCAACCTCATCACTCCCATACATTTTACCTTTCACTTTTGCTGGGACTTTCCTATCACAAATCTCATATCTCTAGCCGCTTTATCCTGTTCTACAGGGTCGCAGGCGAGCTGGATCCTATCCCAGCTGACTACGGGCGAAAGGCGGGGTTCACCCTGGACAAGTCGCCAGGTCATCACAGGGCTGACACATAGACACAGACAACCATTCACACTCACATTCACACCTACGCTCAATTTAGAGTCACTAGTTAACCTAACCTGCATGTCTTTGGACTGTGGGGGAAACCGGAGCACCCGGAGAAAACCCACGCGGACACGGGGAGAACATGCAAACTCCACACAGAAAGGCCCTCGCCGGCCCCGGGGCTTGAACCCAGGACCTTCTCGCTGTGAGGCGACAGCGCTAACCACTACACCACCGTGCCGACCCCGATCACAAATGACTCCTGAAATCCTTCTCCAACTGCTCCACCCTGCCTGCACTCTCTTTCTCACCTCACCATCACAGCCCCCATTTTCCTGCACAGTGACCCCAGGTACTTGAATTCACCAACTTACTTTATGTCTACTCCTTGCATCTTCACTACACTCTCATCCCCATTCTCATTGATGCACAGTGCTTCTTTAAAACAGGAAAATCGAGTCGAGATGACGGATATTATTAATGTGAGGTGGGGAAGGGGGCGGGGCTTCCACCAGCTGTTCATATCAGAGAGCAGTTAGCTCATTAAAACGCAAAGCTCCTGCACACAACACATACACGCCTGCAGTGACGTCACACTTACACCAATATGACCGAGAGACAGACACACAGCAAGAGAAACAGAGAGACGGAGACATGTACCTGATGTCTTTGGTGTTCAGGGGCAGGACAGCGGACATGGCCCCACCGAACAGGGGCCGAATCATCACTGCTCACACTGCGCACGCGCACACGGTTACTGAAGAGCAGGGAAAATGTTCCTCATTAAGTGCTTCAAACAATCTGATCCACTGCTCTAGTACCAAACAATCCGATCTCTTAAACTCACTTCATAAAACATACAGTTTTACTTTTAAACTCACCCTTTTAGCTTTTTTTATTGTTAAAGCTTTCTATTGTAATAACCCTTTATGATCGATGTTAAAAGTCCCGGGGCTGCTGAGAGCGCGCGAGCTTCACTCTACACTCAGCTCTGCTGGGAAACATAAACTCCATTAATAATAATAATAATCATTAACGCCATCGCAGTTACAGTCAATATTTCTGAAGCAGTGAAAGTGAAAAGTTAAATTCAGTCAGAAAGCAAGCACTAAATAAGATTAAGATAAATATTAATAGCGCGATACACTTTTAAAACTCAAATCGCAGATTTTTAGAAAAACACCTGCACCACAACGGCTTGTTCCCGCAAGTCATGAGGCAAAGCGCTCTTTATATCCGACTTCTAATCTAAAATGAAACGCTTTATTAGTTAGCCACCAGAGCTAATATTCCTGTCAGAGTTGCGTTCCCGCCGCCATTAACCGGATGTGACGCAATATCTTGGCCGCCACGTGCAGTTTTGGCATCCTTAGAAATGTAGTTTTACACAGCGGCCACAAACCGCCACGCGCTTCATTCACCGCGCTTTTATTCAGCACGTGGCGTCGCAGGCCTCCGTGTAAATACAGCTTAAAAACCGGATTCAATTCGTAACGTGCTATTCGCATTAGAGCAAAATTAATACCGATTTAAAGTTGAAAACGAAGGGGAACAAAATCCTGTAGTCCAGAGTGTGCAAGACCCTGCTGCTGCTAAAGAGACTTCATAAGCGCTCCAAGCCTATTTTACAGAAAAACAACTCAATAAGTGGTTAACGCCAATTTTAATGCAGTTTGTAGCCATCAGAGGTTAGAACACATACAGTCACCCCGTGTGTAGACTGTAGTTCTGAAATGGACCAGTTTCATTTCTCACATACAGGAGGCAGGGGCGCCGCTGGGGGGAGTTAGGGCGATTCTAAGGGCGTGGCACTGACAGGGGGGCCTGTGAAGGATATTAATATTATTTTAATAATATTGCCTTGTGTAAGTTTTTGAAATAAAATATTTCATTTCATCTGTTAAAATATGCAAATTATACATGGTTATGATTTGCTATAACATTTTTCTTGAATTATTTATGATATTGTCATTTCACCCCTCCACCCTTTTTACTAATGGTACAGTGTGATTGTGGGCGCGGGATGTGCGCAATAGAGGTGAGCATTCTAGAAGTTGCTAAGCAGGAGCAGGTGTGATGAATTATGAAGTCCGGATATCACACTGTGTGTGAAAAAAAATCACCTTTTTTCATAGGTATCTTTATTGTATAATTAAGTCTAGGTGTTTTGCCATTGTTCATCTGTGGATTTGCTGATATTAAGTATTTAACTTTAATATGTTGCACATTAGCTGTGGTCAGAGATATCATTGCTATTGTTCATGTGTGGATTTACTGATACTGTTGCTAAGTATTTAACTTGAATATTTGCTGTGTTTTCTAATAAATGTGTGATGCCTAAAAGAAACCAAAAACACTTAGTGGATTTCTTGCAGTGCACTCTGTAACTGCATCAAAAAACTAGTGTAGTTATTCATCAAGGCATACATTTGATCACATACAATAAGTCAATAAATGGAGGAAACAATTGGGATGATGTTTGCTGGAGGGCTCTGGAGTCTCCATAATGTGCATACAGAATGTTATAAATCCATACTGATACAGTGATGCATGCAATTTCTCTCAACACAAACATTTGGATTGAATGAACTCCATATGCTACTGAGTGGCCTAATAATAGTTGCTAATAAAAGAAAAAATATATAAAATATATATATCTTCCATATATATCATGGAATTTTCATTTTAAGGCAACAGTCTATTCAGTCTAATTCTGCATTTAAAATGTTCATATACCAAATAATTGTATCACCTAAACTTGCTACGTAGCTGATCACATGCATAGTAAAGCAAAAGTGCCAGCCAAAAACAGACTTCAAATTCAGTTGCTTGAGCTTGAAAATTTTTACGGGGGGGGGGCTAAATTGTAATCTTTCATAGGGCCCAAGATTTCTAGCAGCACCCCTGACAGGAGGTGTAGTGAACTGTATTCGCACTTGGCCTTGTTCAGCACTGTCGTGCAAGATAAGGAATTGGGAACTTCAGTACCAATTTCAGGAACATCACTCCCTCGTGATCAGTCCTTTGTCAGTTTCCTTCCCAAAATTTCATTAAAAAAAAAAAAATTGATAAAATCCTGAATATTTCAGGCTTCACAGTAAACAAGCACACAGCAGATAAAAGTAACCAGTTCCCCACCATGGTCCTGGACCCCTCGCATCTCTATTTTTGGGCTCCTATAGAGATCTTGCATGTGACGTCACAGCCGATCCAGACTGTGACAGACGCCATCTTGTAGGTCAAACGCCATATTCCGCCTTCTACTTCTACCTTTTCTTCTGGAAAACCCTATACAATTCTACTACAACGGCTGTGGCTACAAGCTCTCCCTACCTGTGCACGTTTATGTTTTTTGTGTGCATTTTTGCGTGTTGTTCGTCTGTACCGGACTTCAATATCCACTACAACCGTATGGACTTACTGGACATTGGTTTCCAGCAGAAAATGACGGTTTGTAGCGATTTCCATCGCATGCACAACATTCCGGACGAGAGAAAAAAAAAAAAAAAACATTCCGGACGAGACCAGATTGCGAGACCAGCGGGGTCTCTGTGGATTGTTATCAGAAGCAAAGGGAGGGAGGCGGCGCCGGGAGCCGAAGCAAAAGCGAGGCTACAGGCAGAGCCGGCCTGTTGACTAAGCTCAGAAAACAGCTACTCAAACCTCCACTGCCAAGCCTCTACCTCTCCAACGCCAGATCCATGTAAACACGGACGATTTGGAATTACCTTATTCTATAATCGGCTGGTCAGTGCTATACTCAATACTTAAGTGACTTACCCATCCAGTGAGGATCATTTTCTTGTTTACAAGATGCCACATCTGAGTCGCTGACAAATCCTGAATTTCTGTAAAGATAACTGTCCAGAGATTTATAAGCACGCAGTGCTTCACCACTGAACAGCGAGGGAAAGTTGATGAGGTAATCATACACGTCCGGGTATTCCGCTGGCAGTTCAAAATCCGGTCGTGAAAACTCCGGTAAGCCATAAGGGTCACAAATCTGTAGATCGTTTATTTTAGACATATATCTAGTTATCTGTTCATTAGAAAAATGAGCCGTGTAGTCCGTCAGTTGAAATTGATCCATTCTGTACACGAGTGCAGCAGTATTCAGCGGTGTTTTTGACCGACACGATGGCGGTTGTGTACTTTCCGGTCACGTGACTGCAAGATCTCTATACACCACATGAGGGAGCTGAACTTAATGAAGTGTGCAAGACTGAACGTTCTCCAGGACCAGGGATGGGAACATGTGCAATTAAGAAAACAGACTGTAATAAAGACAATTCCACATGTTTATACTGAGGGTTTATTGAAATGTAGTAGAGTCCGGTTCAGCAGGACGATTGGCCTGAGAGTGAACACCACTGAGCTTACAGAGCCTGAAATCAGATTAAAAAAAGTCAACTACATACCAACATGCACTTAAATAATTAACAATGTGTGTTCATTACCCAATGATGCAATGCTCTTGGACCTCATGAACTCCTCTGCCTGAAGACATCACACTTCTTGTTGCACAACTGCACACCACGCTTCCCATCAACACTGTGCCAACTACACACAGAGCAACAGCAGGGTGCAAGGTTAAATCACACCATTGAGAGAAACTGACAGTAATTTGCCTCAAGTTTCAGGTTCTACAGACACTGGAGGTAAAAACCAAAGTCTTCTGGATGACCTTTCCAGCAGCTCACGTGCAACCCCCCCCACACACATGGTGAAAAGCAGTTCACTTCTTGACCCCTTCAGTTCACCTACCAGCCCCGTCTTGGAATAGAGGACGCAATCATCTACCTGCTCAACAAAGTCTACAGACACCTGGACAAGCCAGCCAGCACTGTGAGGATCATGCTTTTTTATTTCTCCAGTGCTTTTGACACCATCCAGCCAGCTCTGCTGGGTGAGAAGTTGACAACGATGCAGGTGGATGCCCCACTGGTGTCCTGGACTGTAGATTTGACTGGCAGACCACAGTACGTGCGCTTACAGGGCTGCGTGTCAGTGTGATCATCAATACCAGGGCTCCACAAGGGACTGTCCTTTCTCCTTTCCTTTTCACTCTACACCACTGATTTCAACTACTGCACAGAGACCTACCACCTCCAGAAATTTTCTGATGACTCTGCAGTGGTTGGACGTATTACCAGTGGTGATGAGCAAGTACAGGATGGTGGTGGACAACTTTGTCACATGGAGCAGGAAGAACCACCTACAGCTCAATGTGACAAAGACAAAAGAACTGGTGGTCAATCTGAAGAGAATCAGGGCTCCGGTGAATCCTATTAACATCCAAGAGGTCAGTGTGGACATGGTGGAGGAATACAAGTACCTGGGGGTGTACTTGGACAATAAACTGGGCTGGTCAAAAAAATGTGGACACTATACACAAAGGGCCAGAGTCCATCGTCTCCATTTTCTGAGACGGCTAAGGTCCTTCAACATCTGCTGAACGATGCTGCGGCTGTTCTATGGAGTCTGTGGTGGCCAGCACCATCCTGTACGCTGTTGTCTGCTGGGGCAGCGGCTTGAGGGTGAAGGACACTAACAGACTCAATAAGATAATCAGGAAGGCCGGCCATGTTGTAGGTGTGGAACTGGACTCTGACAGTGGTGTTGGAGAAGAGGACACTGTCCAAAATAAAATCTTAGACCATCCTTCCCACCCTCTACATGAGGAGCTGATCAGCTACAGAAGCACATTCAGTAAACGGCTGATTCTTCCATGTCGCACAACTGAGACACAGGAAATCATTCCTACCTGTTGCAGTCGAGCTGTACAATGCCCCTGTATAACTGTGGTACACTGTCTTACCATGTATCCTTAACTCAGGTGCAATACATGTATATAGGAATCATTGTATATAAAATCACTTCATTTTGCTTTTATTTAAGTTACTGAACTTATTTAAATTTTTTATTATTTATTCTTTAAGGACTATTTATCTTCTATTTTTAGACATTTACTTCTTCCTTGATTCAGGAGCTTGGTTGCAATTTTGAATTTCCCTCAGGGGATTAATAAAGTAATTCTGATTCTGATGTGAAAAGGTTAAAGCTGTTTTGCTGTACTAAACTGACCCTGCAGTTCCAGGGTTGAACACGGGTGTCACTGTGGGTACAGGAAAGAGGAGCGGCTCAGGCTGACCTCTGCACCCTTAACGAGCTGGAATAGTTTAATTTTACACCTATAGACAGTGCAGAGAAATATTTAATCCAGCTGGAGCCTCTGCAATTCTGCAGTTTCTCTGGGTGATGGGATCACAAGCTCAGGCTCTTACACAGTGCTGCCTAACTGTTCTTTATAAACTAGTTTAGTTCCTTATCAGTTAAAAAATGCAAGTTATAATGAGCCATGTTCAGCTCACAGAGAACAGAAAGCCAGAGGCACCAAAAAGATTAATCTAATGAGGAACAGCAGTGTTGTGAATCATGTTTTCCCCTCTTCACCTGTTCCCTGTGTAGCTACATTCTTCATTTCCAGAGTTGTTCTCCTGAACTGGATCAACGTTTTTCATCCAGCATGTGACGAACATCTGCAGGAATAAAACCAATTCATTCAGTAGCTGCAGGGATACAAACCTCAACACAACCTCAAAAGCAGCAGCCTTTGTCATACAATACAGCAGTGACCCTTCAATTACACAGCCCCAACCCTCAAACTAACCTCAATAACACCATCTCAGTCACACAGCCCCACAACTTCAATCACACCACTTCCCAAATCACACAAAACCTCACTGAGGTTGGATTGCATTGTAATCAGTATTAAGCACTGTTGTAGCAACGACTGTCAAGAAACCTGACCATAACATCTACCCAAAATGTCCCTCACATCTGTCTCCATTTCTCTCCCTCACACTAGTGCAATAATTCAACCTGACTGATTTGGCACTTGGGGTGTTAAATAGGAACCATAACTCTTCCTCACAGAGCTGTCTGGGTGTCCATTGTGTCTGAGTGAATGTGGCAAGTCGAGTTTCAACCTCAAGACGTGACAGTCTTCCCAGGGAACGGAGGAGACCGTGGACTTGGCTGATCCTGAGTCACCAGGACACCTACAGACCACAGGAGAGTCCACAGCAGAGATGCACACTGAATCAGGTTTTCAGTAAAATTATTTCTGTAGTTCTTAATGGATAGTCACAAAGCAGCTTTAGAGGTGTATAAAAACTGGATATAAATATTCAATTCATAAAAAGTATCCCTTTTAGACAGACACTGCATGTTTTTCCCCACCAGGGATACGCTAATGACCACGCATTTGCTGACTGTCGTGTTCCTGTTTGTGTAAATGTGAGGTGAGAGGCATGGCTCTGACCCATGGTAATTGATGAAGTCGCAGTTGGATATGGCTGCAGTGTCAGACTCCAGCGTCACCACACAGCGGTCCAGGAAGAGTTTAAGGGCACTGTGATGAGCACTGAGCACAGAAGCCACCATGCTGATGTCTGTAGACTGCAACATGTCCAACATTCTCTCAGATATCGAATCACCTACAACACAGAAGACACACCCAGCCCCAAAGCAGTGCATTTTGGGACATGTCCTTTACATTTTACAGTTAGTCTGAAACGTGTGCATTAATAAACTACTGAAATGGGAAGTGAAACACACCAGTCATGAAATGAGGTGAGGAAACCGGTGCAGTTGGGGCAGAACTCAGAAGAGCAAGGCTCACAGGCTTTGACTGGCTGTTACTGCTAACAAAGTGAGTCCTGTTCATATAAACACAAACACCTGTCAAACTACACACCAGTAGATTTATAACAAGGTTCTTAACCAAGTGATGTGCACAAGTGTAACAGCAGTGTTGAAACTGACCCCACACTAACCTCTTGTAGCGGCACTCAAGAGGGATGGCCATGCCCGCGGACCTGATGATGCCAAAGCGGTTCAGTGTTGGAGTATGGAACAAAGTGTTGGCGTAAACCAAAGTATCATCCTCAACCTGAAAGAAAGGACAATGAAAGGAAGAGGGAAGAAAAAAAGCAAGAATGATGCCCCACCTTTAGAGCATGCACGTGACCACCACATACCAGGACTACATTTAACCCCCTTGATGTCGTACAGAAATTATAGTTAAAAACAGCGCACACTTCAGCGTAAACAGGAGCCTGTTATCAGCACATACTCAAACTGGAAGTGTTATGACTCTACCCCACAGTGCCCTCTGCTGGCCTGGCAGAGCTGCAACACCACCTCAGACTTTACAATGAGAGCTGATTTGACTCCGAAACAAAGGTCAGATTTCTTACATTTCAGCAGAGATGTTTACTTATGAAGTTTAGAGTCACGTAATTCAATATTTAGTTTACATAGTTTCAATCATATGGAATCAATTTTGTACCAAAATGTTCATACAATACTTTTGAAATATCAAACAAAAACGACAAATCAAAATACAAAAGTCAATTTTTTTAGCCTGGCAAACAAATTATTCGTGTAATCGTGCAAAATATCAGTCTATTACTCTTCAGAAACCTTTTATTTTTGTTCCGCGTCTCTCTCGGTTGTGTTTGCTGTAATTTATTCGGGTTGCGATTCCAGCTTTCCCGTTTGCGCTCCCGGACTTTCTGCTGCAGGTTTGGCCCAAACTTCCCGTGTGGGCGGGCTGTCCAGGAACGCATTCCCATTGGCTAACCTGTGTTTGACTATGGGGATGCACTCCTGGACAGCCCGCCCACACGGGAAGTTTGGGCCAAACCTGCAGCAGAAAGTCCGGGAGCGCAAACGGGAAAGCTGGAATCGCAACCCGAATAAATTACAGCAAACACAACCGAGAGAGACGCGGAACAAAAATAAAAGGTTTCTGAAGAGTAATAGACTGATATTTTGCACGATTACACGAATAATTTGTTTGCCAGGCTAAAAAAATTGACTTTTGTATTTTGATTTGTCGTTTTTGTTTGATATTTCAAAAGTATTGTATGAACATTTTGGCATAAAATTGATTCCATACAATCAAATCTACAATGAACCCAAATCAGTTTTTCAGTCGGTACTGAAGTGCTTAAACACTCCGGGTCCGGTTCCTACCCGCAGCTCCGCGCCGCACTCGTGCAGCCCCGCTGTAATCACGAACCCCGCATCCTCGCTCCGAACCGGGCCGCAGTTTTCCTTTGAGAAATCCGGTCCGAGTCGCAGCTCACTGGCGGTCACGAGCCGCCCGGTGCCGTAGAGATCAGCGCGCGCTCTCACCACCATGCGGCTCTCAGTGCAGTGCACGCGCACCGCCGGCGGCTCTTCAGACCGGAACCCCGCGGCTTTGTACTCTGTCCCATCCGCTCGGACCTTCGGGCCTTCTTTCCACATGCGTATCCCGCGCGCGCCTCCGGTGAGCAGCATCAACACCGCGGTGAGCGCGAGCCGAGACCCACAACTCACCTTCATCATCTTAATCATCATCATCATCATCACCGGCCTGTGTTAACAACAGATTAGACCGAGCACGTGGACTGCAGGATGTATTTATAAGGTTTACGCTCAATTATCTCAGAGCCACGCCCTCTTAATTTAATCAATTAATGAGTGATGACGTGATCCACCTGAAGAAAAAGGCGGAAGTTGGAGTTTTTCTGAATTGCTAAAACACTTAACTCCTGTTGTGTGAATCAATTGCTCAGTTGTCTAAACTCATTCACTGAATTGAGCATCATTTTGATAAAACCATAAACTGTGTTCACCTAGTAAAACACTATTTGCAGATCTCAGTCCTTCCTTCTGCAAAACTCTAAACACATTCTCATGCAATAAAACACAGTTGGCACTGTGATGCACTTGTGATGCATAATGGTAACAACAAGTGGCAAAATATGAACACAAATGAAACACGTGTCATCATTTGAACACAATGATTCAAAATTGATCACACTTGTTTCTCATCATGTCATGACAACATGATAATCAATATAAGCCAGTTCAGAGTGCAAACTCATGATAACAATGGATCAGAGACACAGAGGATGAGTGTGTGGAAGATGAAGCATGGCAATTTCTGATGAAATTCTGGTTACTGTCATAGGCCACATATTAGTGTATGGCATGACCATGAAGGAGGGAGGCCAAAGAGTCCAGCCAAACATCAGTTAATTCTCTGTGTCCACCATAATCTGGAGATTCAGACATGAGAGCAGGTACAGTCTACTTTACTGTTTTATCACTGAAAGTTTACAGTACTCCTGTGTGTGTGCATATATATAAATATATAACTTTAGACCACTACATTACATATATTTTGCACATTCTCTTTTTGCAGAATTGCAAGGCTGCCATATGGGGGTGGGTGGACACCCATGTTCACACCCCAGCTGGAAGCCATTGTAGTTGATATTCTGTCAAAACAATGCCATTACACTATGGGAAATACAGCAACAAATTATTGAAAACCACAGACATTGAGGGAATCAACTGTGAGCCTTTCCACCATAGACTGTATCCTTCATCACAACGGGATATGAATGAAACAAGTGTACAGTGTGCCCTTTGAATGTAATTCTGAAAGGGTGAAGGAGCTGTGACTTCAGTATGTACAGGTAAGTGCACAGTTATGGTATTGTACTATATACATATTGTCAAGTTCAATAGTATCACATTACATATGCAATGCATGTTGGTGAAGAATGCATACATTGTACTCCACAGCATAGGCCTGTCTCTTTTGAAGCACTTACAAAACTGTCTGTCTAATTGCAGAGACCATTTGAACTGGATGCCATGGAGAGACCCCATGAACTCCTTTTTGTTGATGAAGCTGGCTTCAATCTCACCAAGAGAAGGAGAGGCAGGAATATAATTGGCCAGCGAGCCATTGTTGAAGTCCCTGGCCAGCATAGTGCTAATATAACACTGTGTACTGCTATAAGCAACTGGGGTGTTCTTCACCATCATGCCACTCTGGGGCCATATAACACCCACCACCTTCTCACCTGTCTTGGTGGTCTTAGAGCTGTGTTGTCTGCAAATGAACAGCAGGAACATGAGTTGATTGAGTGGCCTATTTGTTATAATTTGGGACAATGTTAGTTTTCACCGTGCTGTCCAAGTCAGAGAATGGTTCATTATGAATCAGAATTTCATCAACCTATACTTGCTACCATACTCTCCCTTCCTGAATGCAATAGTTTTTCTCCTCTTGGAGATGGAAGGTGTACAAGCGACAGCCCTACACCAGGCTTAATCTTCTTGAGGCCATGGAACTAGCCTGTGATGACATTGGTGAGGGGATGTTAGGGCTGGGTGCGGCACACTAGGTTTTTTTTTCCCCCCATTGCCTGGCAAGGGCAAATAGTGTGTGATGTGGATGAAATGCTGTGGCCTGACCCAGCCCAAAGACAGGATGAAGCTCAATGATCAGCTGTGTAAAGTTGTTTTGAGTTTTTTTTTTTTTTTGGGTTTTTTACCTTTTACAGTACATTGTAGGCTGTACACTTCATTTGTATTTGTCAATTTCAGGATTTTTTTTTTTTCACAGTACCTATTACTATAGTTTGTTTGAATGCAGAGTAAATGCTAAATCCACGGAGTTGTGAAATCTTTTTTTTTTTTTTCCCTTTTGGAGAAGCAAAATGCGTATGCTATACTTTTATGACCAATAAACATATTTCTCCATGAGCAACATGCTTTGACCACTGTCTTCAATTTTTTGGTGTAGTGCAGGCCTATTCAAATAGCGGCCCGGGGACGAAATTGGCCTAATTGAAATTTAATCCGGCCTGCGGCAGATTTTTTTTTTTTTTTTTTAAACAAAAATCTACGTATCTGCTGCAGTGCAGTTTTCTCTACCGCTCTGGCACAGACCAGAGTACAGGTTGTCTCCATGGTGACACTCACTGTCCCCGATTCTTGCGATGTGACACTCCATGCAGCTACAGCAGTGGCAACATGGTGCTGTCCAAGCAACATTGCAAAGTTGACCGAGAAAACCATAAACTTCAACGTGAATGGACTGAAAGTACTTATTTACTTTGCCAACTGCAGCAAGCGATAGACCTGTGTCTTATTGTGCAACGAATCTGTAGCTGTGGCCAAAGAGTACAATGTGAAGAGACATTTTACAACAAAACATTTCATTTTCTGAGTAATACTGAGAGGGCTCCGAGGAGAGACGAAGGAGAATAGACAGACTGGTAACTTCTTTTGAACAAAGTCAGTGTGCAGTTCTGTGCAAAAGCCACCAATAAGAGCTTTTATTTCATCCCTGAGTGGCATGGATACTGACAAGAAAGAGACCCTTCACCGAGTTGGAGACTATTAAAGACTGCATGCTGGCAGTTGTTTGATGAAATAATTGACCAAAAAATGAAAGCCAACGTGTCCATCTATTAAAGTACCATTTTTCATTAATAAAGGAAAAGAATAATGTACCTTATTTTATTTCATATATGTACCTTAATATAGTATATTTTAATTGCCTTTAGCTGATCTCAATTTTATGTCAATTGTCTGTCCGGCCCTCACAAATTTTTTAATTTTCTAGTTTGGCCCCCCTGCAAATGTATTTGAATAGCCCTGGTGTAGTGTTTAAGGATGGCTCAGCAGTTTTTCTATTTTGACAGATTTGTGCAAGATCTGACAACATTTAGTTTTGAGCACATGTAAAACTATTGAGGCAATGGTATGGTTTTGCAAAAAGAATCAAGTTTTGTGAATGTAGTTTGAGTTTTGTGTTTAGAATTCTGAGAAAAGGACAGGAGGATTCAAAAAATGTTTTAACAATTGTGAAACTGTAAAATGGGGGGGGGATGATTTACAGTCTGAGGGCTTTTCATGGCTTCATTCCAACTGTCAGAAGTTCAAACATGTTACTGTTAGTTATTGCAGAAGTTTGTCATGTATGTTTTGCTTTGTTCTGGTCTAAGTGACCCGGTTTATTTTATTTTTACTTAACCATGAAAAGATGTACCTGCTACACCACGCCCACATGTGCTAAACCCCACCTTCGTGTTCATGTCAGAGGGTCATGTTTGTCATTTTGAACTAAAATTGAAACAGCTTATTAAAAAAAATGGTGAAATCAGCAACCACCAACTGCTTTTAATAAAATTAAGGTGTGAATTTGCTCTGTCATGTGTTACTCCTAATCTCACACACTCACCTGATCTCTCTCACTCGCATCCGATCTCACACTTTTACCCGATCACTCACACCTGATCTCTCTCACACATTCACACTTGATCTCACACACACAAGCCTCAAGCATGAGAAGAGGTTTTGTGTGTCTTTACTGTTCCTCACATGCACACGTGTACTCAAGGTCATTTCAAATGTTATTCTGCCTCAGTATTGATATGAGGCATGGATAGAACACACTCGGCGCGGACCGAGAGTTTGTGTGGGAGCGGGCTGAGAGGTAGCGCGGGAACGGGCCACGTAACAACAAACAACGCAATGCCCCCAAAGAGAGCTCCTCTGGTCGAGGAGATTGACGATATTAAAAAAATCCCTCGACTTTTTGGGTGAAGAAATCTCTGCTGTCAGGATGCAGCAGAAGACCATCCTGGACCTGGTAGAAGAGGTCAAAGCTCTGAGGCTGCAGAACACGGAGAAGGCAAAGAGGATCGCCATTCTCGAGAACCGAGTGGAGGAGCTGGAGCAGTACACCCGGATAAATGACATCATTGTGACCGGACTGCAGATTCAGCCCCGCTCATATGCTGGAGCAGTGGCGAGAAGAGATGGAGAGGAACTGAACGAGGAGGATGCTAACTCTGTGGAGAAACAGGTGTTAGCATTCCTGCACTCCAAGGGTATAGAGGTAAAAAGCACTAACATTGAAGCATGTCACCCTCTCCCACGGAGAAGCAACACAGGCAAACCGGCTGTAATAATGAGATTTGCCAACAGAAAGCATAAGATGCAGCTGTTAAAGCAAGGGAGGAAACTGAAAGGCTCACACGTTTTTTTTAAATGAGCACTTAACAAAAAAAAATTCAGACATTGCAAGAAAGGCGAGACTCCTGAGGAAACAGGGGAAAATCCAGAACACTTGGACACAAAACTGCAAGATATTCATCAAGCTGAAGGGATCTCCAGAAGAGGCCAAGATCTTGGTCATCCAAGATATTGGGGAACTGGACAAATTCTGAGGGAGCCAATCAAAGCAACTTACAATCATGACACAAGGATTGGACACTGGACACAAGAACTGGACACTTTCCTTTATACTGAGCACAAAATACAAGATATGGAAAATAATATTGATCCGGAAAATAATCTTTTCAGCAACACCAATATCAGCTGCCGGTATTACACTGAATATCAATACAATGCAACGATCAGAGACAGAAATAAGATATCAATTATTCATTTCAATACCAGAAGTCTGTATGCCAATTTCCATAAAATGAAGGAATATCTCAGTCAGCTCAATCCTCCATTCAGTATAATAGCCATATCAGAAACTTGGATCAACGATGAGATGGGAGTAGATTTTGAGCTGAACGGGGATGAATTTAATTATGTCAACAGAAAGAACAAAAGAGGAGGGGGAGTGGCAATATATGTTGATAATAGTTTGGAATATAAAATTAATAATAAAATGACGGTAGCTGTTGATGATTGGATGGAGTGTATTACAATAGAAATATGTTGTGAAAAAATGAAAAATATAACGGTGAGCTGTATATACAGATCTCCTGGATCAAGCATAGAAGTTTTTATAGATTGGATGGAAAGTATGTTTATAAAATCAACACAGAAGTTCATGTACATCTGTGGTGATTTTAACATCGACCTCTTTAATCATAAAAAACACAAAATGACAGAAGAGTTCATTAACTCAATGTTCAGTATGGGACTGTACCCAACTATTACCAGACCAAGCAGGATCACTTCTCACAGCACCACTTTAATAGAGAATATATTTACTAATATCCTGGAAAATAATATAGAGAGTGGACTACTATTAACAAACATCAGTGACCACCTACCTATTTATAATGTATATTACTGTAATTATAGCAAGAAAAAGGATACTAAAAATTATAAATATATAAGAGTGAAAACTGAAGAAACCATGATTGCACTAAAAAATGATTTAATAATACAGGACTGGAATGTAGTTTATAAAGAAAAAGATGTTGATAAAGCATATGAGGAATTTTTAATAATATTCAATGAACTATATAATAAAAATTGTCCTATAAAGAAATACAGTAATATACATAAATATACAAATAGTCCGTGGGTCACCAAGGGGCTACAAAATGCCTGCAAAAAGAAAAATATATTATACAGACAATTCTTAAAGCATCGAACTATAGAGGCAGAGGAAAAATATAAAAAATATAAAAATAAATTAACTAATATTATGAGGATATGTAAGAAAGACTATTATAATAAATTAGTGGAGAAAAATAAAAACAATATTAAAGGTATATGGACTGTACTAAATGGTATTGTGAGAAATGGATCCAAAATTACAAATTACCCGGAGTATTACACTGAAAATGATAAGACCATAAATAATATGGAGGATGTGGTGAATGGTTTTAACCAATTCTTTGTAAATGTGGGACCAGATTTAGCGGCAAAAATAAAGGAACCCGAGACAACACAATGTGGGGACATAAAAGATATGGGGGACAGAAATCCAAGTACAATTTTTCTAACTGCAACTGATGAGGAAGAAATTATCCAAATTGTAAGAAAATGTAAAAACAAAAGCTCTGCAGACTGGAATGATATAGACATGTCAACAGTAAAGACAGTTATTGAGGGAATTGTGAAACCACTCACCCACATCTGCAATTTATCTTTTCAATCAGGTACATTTGCAGACAAAATGAAAATTGCAAAAGTGATACCATTGTTTAAAACCGGAGATAGACACCATTTCACAAACTACAGGCCTGTTTCTTTACTCCCCCAATTCTCCAAAATACTCGAAAAACTTTTTTCAGATAGACTGGACAAATTCATTGAAAAACACAACCTCCTTACAGACAGTCAGTATGGATTCAGAACGGACAGATCAACACTAATGGCACTAATGGAACTAATAGAGGAAATCACAAAATGTATAGACAATAAAAAAATAGCAATTGGAGTATTTGTGGACCTAAAAAAAGCATTCGATACCATTGGTCACAGTATATTATTAAGTAAACTAGAAAAGTGTGGTATTAGGGGAGTTGGGTGGAGCTGGCTGTCGAGCTATCTAAGAAACAGGCAACAGTTTGTGCAGATAGGTGACCATAAATCTGATTTCATGAACATTACATGCGGGGTACCACAGGGGTCAATATTAGGTCCGAAATTATTCATAATATATATCAATGACATATGTACAATTTTGCAAGTACTGAAATTTGTTTTGTTTGCAGATGACACCAATATTTTTTGTTCCGGTGAGAATTTGCAGTAGACTTTAGAGATAATCACAACTGAAATAAATAAACTAAAACTATGGTTTGACAAAAATAAATTATCATTAAATCTAAACAAAACAAAGATTATGTTGTTTGGGAGACACAAAATAGATTGTAATGTAGAATTGATAATAGACAATACTAAGATAGAAATGGTACAGGAAATTAAATTTCTTGGTGTGATTTTGGATCATAAAGTCTGCTGGAAACCTCATGTAGGATATGTACGGGCAAAACTGGCAAAGTGCTCGGCAATTCTGTGGAAAACAAAAGATATTCTTGATAGTAAATCTTTGCATACTCTATATTACTCATTATTTTTGCCATATCTGACTGATTGTGTCGAAGTCTGGGGAAACACCTACAAAACCACTCTGCAGCCGATATGTACAATACAGAAAAGAGCAATAAGGACAATAAACAAAACAGGATACAGAGATCACACAAACCCACTATTCATAAAATCACACATGTTGAAATTTATGGATCTGGTCAAATTCAGAACAGCACAAATAATGTACAAAGCGAGAAATAATCTATTGCCGAAAAATATACAAGGAATGTTCAGTGAGAGAGAGGGGGGATAGAATCTAAGGGGAGACCTAAATTTTAAAAAACCAAAGGTTCGAACAAATATGAAAAGCATGTGCGTATCGAGCTGTGGGGTGACTTTATGGAACAGACTGGAGACAGAAATAAAACAAAGTGCAAATATAAATCTGTTTAAAAAAAGGTACAAAAAATATTTTTAAACACGTATGTTGAAGAGGAAGTATGTTAACGGAGGATGATGAGGGATAAATAGAATAGGGTTGATTGTTATATTAGAACTAACTTAGTATATGGTATATATTTATTTATGGGGATAGATATCTTCATATTTACAGGGATAGGTATGTAGTAGATATTTATTTTTGTAATTATATATTTATATAGATATTTATGAAGTGTATATATGGTATGTACAGTGGTGCTTGAAAGTTTGTGAACCCTTTAGAATTTTCTATATTTCTGCATAAATATGACCTAAAACATCATCAGACTTTCACACAAGTCCTAAAAGTAGATAAAGAAAACCCAGTTAAACAAATGAGACAAAAATATTATATTTCGATTACGTTCATTATGTCTTATATTAAATATAGTTAGTATTTTTTTTTTTCTTTTTTAACAGACATCTAATTTTTTAGGTTTGTTTACCTGACATGTTTCGACGTATAACTTCCGTCTTCCTCAGGAAGCTGGGTTAGGGTTAGGGTTAGGGTTAGCTGGATAGCTGGTATATTGAAAACGGCCAAACCACCACCCAGTAACATCACAAAACAGGAAGCCAAAGCCATGAGAACGTTATCAAAAAATAAAGATATCACAATCCTCCCAGCAGATAAAGGCAGGACAACAGTCATTATGGACACGGATGAATATGAACGAAAAATGAATGAATTACTCAGTGACAACGCATTTGAAATATTAAAAAAAGACCCAACAGAAGACAAGAAAAAGAAACTTAAAGCACTACTCAAACCACTACTCAAAGAAAACAAAATAGACAAGCAGGCTTACAATCATTTAGTACCCACAGCCAATGTCATCCCCAGGATTTACGGCACACCAAAAATACACAAACCAGGAACACCATTACGCCCCATAGTAGACAGCATTGGTTCAGTCACATACAACTTATCAAAAGCACTCACCGAAATAATTAAACCATTACTAGGACTCACAGACCAACATTGCAAGAACTCAAAACAACTGGCAGAAGAACTAAAAAACATCAAAATGCAGCAAGATGAAGTTTTCATATCACACGACGTCATATCTCTTTTCACCAGAACACCCACGGAAGCCACCATACAGGTAGTACAAGACAAATTAAAAACAGACAGGACGCTCAAGAAACGCACAAACCTCACTGTACAAGACATCACTCAGCTCCTTCAATTCATCGCCACATCCACATACTTTCAGTTCAGGAATACAATTTACAGACAGAAGGAAGGTTTTGCCATGGGAGACCCACTATCAGCCATCATGTGCGGCTTTTTCATGGAAGATCTGGAGCAGAAAGCACTCACTACAATACCATCGGAATACAGACCAACACTCTGGAAACGGTATGTGGACGACATATTGGAAAAAGTGAAGAGGGGACACACTCAACAGCTCACCGACCATCTCAACACCATAGACAATACCGGCAATATAAAATTCACACATGAAGAAGAGACAGAGCAGTCAATAGCATTTTTGGATTTGAAAATACAACACACGGAAGATGGGGACATCAAAATAAAAGTACACAGGAAACCCACACACACCGACCAATATTTAAACTGGACTTCCGAACACCCCATAATGCACAAAATATCAGTAGTTAGAACATTACATGAACGCACGGCAATAATTACAGATTCACAGGACAAAGAACAGGAGGAACAACATATACAACACGCACTGAAGGCATGTCAATATCCACAATGGGCAATATCCAAAGGGGCGGAACAGGTTAAGAACAACAAAACACAGAAGAAAGGGAAAAAACAAACTAACAAACAAGAACACAGGGGAGTAGTTACATTACCATACATCAGGGGAATAACTGAACGCATTCAAAGAGTAATGAGGAAACACAACATTAACACACCTGTCAAACCACACACAACACTCCGTCAGATCCTGGTTCATCCCAAAGACAGAATACATCCGGACAACAGATGCAACACCATATATGAGATTCCATGCCAATTATGCAATAAAACTTACATTGGGGAAACAGGAAGGAGTTTCAATACAAGAAAAAATGAACATAAGAAAGAGTGCGAAAAGGAGACAGCTACAAGACAAACCCGAACAATAAAAGAAAAGGCACAACAGGAAAATTATAAGTCAGCTATAACAGATCATTGCAAAAGGGAAAATCACATTATGGACTGGGGGAATGCCAGAGTCATCCGCACAGAAGATAACAAACATCAGCGCTGGATCAGGGAGGCCATGGAGATCCGTAAGCGAAGCCCGAGGACCATCAACCGGGATGAGGGAGCATACATGCTCTCCCATACCTGGAGTGCCATCTTGCAGGGGACGAACAGACAGTATAAGGCGTGACCGACCTGTCAATCCAGACAGGAAGGCCACGCCTTCAGAAACATCAGCTGATAAAAGATGCGTCACCAACAACATCCGGAGACACTCTGAGGAAGACGGAAGTTATACGTCGAAACATGTCAGGTAAACAAACCTAAAAAATTAGATGTCTGTTAAAAAAGAAAAAAAAAAAAAAAAATACTAACAAAAATATTATACTTGGTTATTTATTTATTGAAGAAAATGATCCAATATTACATATCTGTAAGTGGCAAAAGTATGTGAACCTTTGCTTTCAGTATCTGGTGTGACCCCCTTGTGCAGCAATAACTGCAACTAAATGTTTGCGGTAACTGTTGATCAGTCCTGCACACCGGCTTGGAGGAATTTTAGCCCGTTCCTCCGTACAGAACAGCTTCAACTCTGGGGTGTTGGTGGGTTTCCTCACATGAACTGCTCGCTTCGGGTCCTTCCACAACATTTCCATTGGATTAAGGTCAGGACTTTGACTTGGCCATTCCAAAACATTAACTTTATTCTTCTTTAACCATTCTCTGGTAGAACAACTTGTGTGCTTAGGGTCGTTGTCTTGCTGCATGACCTACCTTCTCTTGAGATTCAGTTCATGGACAGATGTCCTGACATTTTCCTTTAGAATTCGCTGGTATAATTCAGAATTCATGGTTCCATCAATGATGGCAAGCTGTCCTGGCCCAGATGCAGCAAAACAGGCCCAAACCATGATACTACCACCACCATGTTTCACAGATGGGATAAGGTTCTTATGCTGGAATGCAGTGTTTTCCTTTCTCCAAATATAATGCTTCTCATTTAAATCAAAAAGTTCTATTTTGGTCTCATCCGTCCACAAAATATTTTTCCGATAGCCTTCTGGCTTTTCCATGTGATCTTTAGCAAACTGCAGACAAACAGCAATGTTCTTTTTGGAGAGCAGTGGATTTCTCCTTGCAACCCTGCCATGTACACCATTGTTGTTCAGTGTTCTCCTGATGGTGGACTCATGAACATTCACATTAGCCAATGTGAGAGAGGCCTTCAGTTGCTTAAAATTTACCCTGGGGTCCTTTGTGACCTCACCGACTATTACACGCCTTGCTCTTGAAGTGATCTTTTTTGGTCGACCACTCCTGGGGAGGGTAACAATGGTCTCGAAGTTCCTCCATTTGTATACAGTCTGCCTGACTGCCCTGGATTGGTGGAGTCCAAACTCTTTAGATATGGTTTTGTAACCTTTTCCAGCCTGATGAGCATCAACAACGCTTTTTCTGAGGTCCTCAGAAATCTCCTTTGTTCGTGCCATGATACACTTCCACAAACATGTGCTGTGAAGATCAGACTTTGATAAATCCCTGTTCTTTCAATAAAACAGGGTGCCTACTCACACCTGATTGTCATCCCATTGATTAAAAACACCTAAGTCTAATTTCACCTTCTAATTTTAACTGCTAATCCTAGAGGTTCACATACTTTTGCCACTCACAAATATGTAATATTGGATCATTTTCCTCAATAAATAAATGACCAATTATAATATTTTTGTCTCATTTGTTTAACTGGGTTCTCTTTATCTACTTTTAGGACTTGTGTGAAAATCTGATGATGTTTTAGGTTATATTTATGCAGAAATATAGCAAATTCTAAAGGGTTCACAAACTTTCAAGCACCACTGTAGCATATATATTTTTGTAATTATATATTTATATAGATATTTATGAAGTGTATATATGGTATATAGTATATGTACATTTTTGTAATTATATATTTATATAGATATTTATGAAGTGTATATACGGAATGTAGTATATATTTAATTTTGTAAATAAATATTTATATGGATATTTATGAAGTGTATGTATATGTATGTATAAATGTGTATATGTATCTACAGTGGAGCAAAAAAGTATTTAGTCAGCCACCAATTGTGCAAGTTCTCCCACTTAAAAAGATGAGAGTGGCCTGTAATTTTCATCATAGGCACACTTCAACTATGAGAGACAGAATGGGGGGGAAAGAATCCAGGAAATCACATTGTAGGATTTTTAATGAATTAATTGGTAAATTCCTCGGTAAAATAAGTATTTGGTCACCTACAAACAAGCAAGATTTCTGGCTCTCACAGACCTGTAACTTCTTCTTTAAGAGGCTCCTCTGTCCTCCACTCGTTACCTGTATTAATGGCACCTGTTTGAACTTGTTATCGGTATAAAAGACACCTGTCCACAACCTCAAACAGTCACACTCCAAACTCCACTATGGCCAAGACCAAAGAGCTGTCAAAGGACACCAGAAACAAAATTGTAGACCTGCACCAGGCTGGGAAGACTGAATCTGCAATAGGTAACCCCGATAGCAGAGGGTCGTTGAAACGACGTAGAGTTTTGGTCAGAATGGTCGGTTTCCGTCGTACGTCAGAAAATCAACGTTGAAACGGCGCCGTGAAACGTCGATTTCTCCGCCGTCTGAGAGGGTCGATTTATCACCGTTGAATCAACGTGGGTAAAGGTTGATCTGTCGACCGTCAGAGAAGGTTGAATATATGACGTTGAACCATCGTCACTTTTGCCGGCCAGTTTTCAACATTGGTAGGATGAGCAAATTCTGGCCCGTAGCCAGGGGGGATCGGAGGGTTCGTTCGATCCCCCCCCCCCCCCCGCGACACCGCGCCCCGGACACACACGCCTCAAGATTACTCAAGATTTATTCATTTGTTCATGTCCGATGAATATACATTGATTCACATTTAAATTTACAATATCAAATCCAGACTAATCAAAAAAGAAATGTAGACTAAGTGAGGACGAGTTAGAAAAACGGGTTCATTTCTCCTATGTTTATGTTTACACGTTTTGTTCAGACTGCTTTACACCCCAATCCAGTGGGTGGCGGTAATGCCCCCATTAGACCCCTTTCACTGACGTCACCCGAAACCGGAAGTAAACAAACCCTGCGCCATATTGGAAGACCAACAAACTCGTGATTAGGGGGAAATAACGGCAGCGTGCGGTATGTGAACCCACGAGGCACTTGGTTCATCAAAAACCTACAATGGTAAACTTTTGTGCTGTGTTAGGGTTCTAACAAAGCTGATGGGAAAGGTGAAAAGAAGTCTTTCTACAGAATACCAGCTGTGATTGAGACAACAAGCAAACCAAGGAGCTTTCTGCCGGGAGACAGAGAGAGGATTTAGCTGCTTTATGCAGAGCGGATCTGAATACTTCAAGTCTATTTTGTTACTGGTAAGTCACTAGGCTAGAGTGTTGTAGAACATTTTTTTAAATGTTTACTGAATAAAAACATCCTTAATTTTATCAAATATTCTCTACTCTATATTTCATTTCTTTCTTTTGTTTTAATTTTCCTCCCTCCATCCCTCTTTGGATTTTAAATATAGTTTTTCCCCCATGTCCAAATAATGAGGTAGGGTGGCATTTAGAAACCCATAGCCTACTGCTGACTTTCTTTATCAATGCTGCATCAAATTAATTTTGGTTATGTTTTTCTGTTTCCATGTACAGGTCTGCGCCGCAGGAGGAATAGGCCACAATTATAAATAAATCATAAAATGTTTCTAAGAACTTGTTCAAGTGTGTTCTGTTCCTTATAAATGTTAAAAGTTATGCCTCATTAGATAGCTTGACAAACATTAGGAGAGGTGCATTGTTGCATGCATTTTTATATCCTGTTGTACATTAAACAGGACGTAGCCTACGCACATTGATATAAATTAAGTTTCACTTTCATGGTTGAAGTATGCATGTGTGTGTTCATCCTAGGCAAGAGCCCCGATGCTTTATTGTTAGCTAGTTTAATTTAGCCTGTTTTGCTTAATTTGTAGCCTTCCTGTTGTACATAAAACAGGAAGTAAAGTTCGATGAATCATCGCCGAAAATTCAACTATAAATCGACCGAAATCCGTAGTTGAATAAAGGGTGAAAGGGGGTCTATTCTCTGTCGACCACCAGCCACTTTTCAACGTCGTTTCAACGGAAACTCGTATGAGCAAAGCGGTGTTGAATCAACGTCGGTGATCGACGGTGATTCGACGGCGTACAGGTCGAAGAACATGCCGATGATTCCACGTCGAATCAACGACCCTCTGCTATCTGGGTAAGCAGCTTGGTGTGAAGAAATCAAGTGTGGGAGCAATTATTAGAAAATGGAAGACATACAAGACCACTGATAATCTCCCTCGATCTGGGGCTCCACGCAAGATCTCACCCCGTGGGGTCAAAATGATCACAAGAACGGTGAACAAAAATCCCAGAACCACACGGGGGGACCTAGTGAATGACCTGCAGAGAGCTGGGACCAAAGTAACAAAGGCTACCATCAGTAACACACTACGCCACCAGGGACTCAAATCCTGCAGTGCCAGACGTGTCCCCCTGCTTAAGCCAGTACATGTCCAGGCCCGTCTGAAGTTTGCTAGAGAGCATTTGGATGATCCAGAAGAGGATTGGGAGAATGTCATATGGTCAGATGAAACCAAAATAGAAATTTTTGGTAAAAACTCAACTTGTCGTGTTTGGAGGAGAAAGAACGCTGAGTTGCATCCAAAGAACACCATACCTACTGTGAAGCATGGGGGTGGAAACATCATGCTTTGGGGCTGTTTTTCTGCAAAGGGACCAGGACGACTGATCCGTGTAAAGGAAAGAATGAATGGGGCCATGTATCGTGAGATTTTGAGTGAAAACCTTCCATCAGCAAGGGCATTGAAGATGAAACGTGGCTGGGTCTTTCAGCATGACAATGATCCCAAACACACCGCCCGGGCAACGAAGGAGTGGCTTCGTAAGAAGCATTTCAAGGTCCTGGAGTGGCCTAGCCAGTCTCCAGATCTCAACCCCATAGAAAATCTCTGGAGGGAGTTGAAAGTCCGTGTTGCCCAGCGACAGCCCCAAAACATCACTGCTCTAGAGGAGATCTGCATGGAGGAATGGGCCAAAATACCAGCAACAGTGTGTGAAAACCTTGTGAAGACTTACAGAAAACGTTTGACCTCTGTCATTGCCAACAAAGGGTATATAACAAAGTATTGAGATGAACTTTTGTTATTGACCAAATACTTATTTTCCACCATAATTTGCAAATAAATTCTTTAAAAATCAGACAATGTGATTTTCTGGATTTTTTTTCTCATTTTGTCTCTCATAGTTGAGGTATACCTATGATGAAAATTACAGGCCTCTCTCATCTTTTTAAGTGGGAGAACTTGCACAATTGGTGACTGACTAAATACTTTTTTTCCCCACTGTATATATATATATATATATATATATCATCTCATTATCTCTAGCCGCTTTATCCTTCTACAGGGTCGCAGGCAAGCTGGATCCTATCCCAGCTGACTACGGGCGAAAGGCGGGGTTCACCCTGGACAAGTCGCCAGGTCATCACAGGGCTGACACATAGACACAGACAACCATTCACACTCACATTCACACCTACGCTCAATTTAGAGTCACCAGTTAACCTAACCTGCATGTCTTTGGACTGTGGGGGAAACCGGAGCACCCGGAGGAAACCCACGTGGACACGGGGAGAACATGCAAACTCCACACAGAAAGGCCCTCGCCGGCCCCGGGGCTCGAACCCGGACCTTCTTGCTGTGAGGCGACAGTGCTAACCACTACACTACTGTGCCGCCCTATATGGTATGTTATATATTTTTGTAATTATATATTTATATAGATATTCATGAAGTGTATATATGGTATATATTTTTATAGGTGTATTGATGTAGTTTGGATTTCAGGGTAGTTAAAAAGGGGTGGGAAATTAAAAAAAGTGTTGTACTTCTTCCCACTCCTTTTTCGAACAATGTGTGGTGTATTGTAATGTCTTAGCTCATTGTTATTTTATTTATTCTTTTTTTGTCACTTTTTCATTTTCTTTCTTTTGTATGTACAAATAGTTACATACATTTTTATACATGTTCGAAATGTTCGAAATAAATAAATAAATTCAAATTAAAAAAAAAATAAATTCAAATAAATTCATTCATAAATAAATTCATAAAATTCAAATTCACATCACCAGAACACAAGCGTTGAACATAAATCCTCTCTCCATCAGGGTTTGTACCTGTGCACATCTCATTTTCATTAGTTTTTTATTCATGGTGTGTGTTTGTGTTGCATGTGTGTTGTATCAGTGTATTACTTGATGTGTGGGAGTGAGTGAAACTACAACCCCGATTCCAAAAAAGTTGGGACAAAGTACAAATTGTAAATAAAAACGGAATGCAATGATGTGGAAGTTTCAAAATTCCATATTTTATTCAGAATAGAACATAGATGACATATCAAATGTTTAAACTGATAAAATGTATCATTTAAAGAGAAAAATTAGGTGATTTTAAATTTCATGACAACAACACATCTCAAAAAAGTTGGGACAAGGCCATGTTTCCCACTGTGAGACATCCCCTTTTCTCTTTACAACAGTCTGTAAACGTCTGGGGACTGAGGAGACAAGTTGCTCAAGTTTAGGGATAGGAATGTTAACCCATTCTTGTCTAATGTAGGATTCTAGTTGCTCAACTGTCTTAGGTCTTTTTTGTCGTATCTTCCATTTTGTGACACGCCAAATGTTTTCTATGGGTGAAAGATCTGGACTACAGGCTGGCCAGTTCAGTACCCGGACCCTTCTTCTACACAGCCATGATGCTGTAATTGATGCAGTATGTGGTTTGGCATTGTCATGTTGGAAAATGCAAAGTCTTCCCTGAAAGAGACGTCGTCTGCAGGGGTTAAATTGGGATTGGTTATGTGGGGGGGCTCTGCCTCGTACCCGCCCCTGCCCCCGCCGCCCTGCCCCAATATACTTTTTGGAAAATAACCCTCTAATTTGATAACCATATCATATTGCACAGAGATATACACCTTATCTGTGTGTTGTAGGCCTATGTGTGTCTTGTAGTGCCCCCCTACACATTATGGCAGTTTGAATGTAGATTGGTTGGCCAATGTAACAGATTGTACATTGGTTTGAAGGAAATGATTAGTGGGGGGTCTGGGGGTCCTCCCCCAGAAGTTTTTTATTATCATACATGTTATTTGCTGAATTCTGGTGCATTTTAATAAGTTGTTAGCTGACTTTACAGAGGTAGGTTGAGCAATATCATGTTAAATCTTGTCACATGCCTACAGGTGAAAAATGTGAAGGAGAAATGTTCAGTGAGAAAATTTGAAGGCTTGCACAATCTTAAACCAAAACAGTTGATTTATTTTGGAGGATAAATGTTAAATATGCCAAAACACTGTCAGTCAAATTGTCAATCAAATATATTCATGCAGTGAATGCAACCAAATACAAACAACACTATAACATTGGAAGCATTTATTATTATTGTTATTATTATGTATTCAATTATTTATTTGGCATGTGGTGCTTTTTGTATTGTCTAGAACATACATAAGATGAGCATATTATAGCAGCAAAATAGAAGCACAATCATTTGAATGCAGCAAAAGTTTTGCTAAACACATACTGTCTAAAAATAAAAACACAACATATTTAGATCAGTATTATTTTTTCCCCTCTTCAGTATTATTTGATATTTTGTTTTTAATAATAAAAAATATGATAATGACCTCTGATGGATTAGGATCGTATGCAGGTAAAAGGGGAGACGGTGTACGGAGAAAATTATAAACAAGTCACAACGCTGAAACACAAGCCCAAAAACCCGCAAACCACGACTTCTGATTTTTTTTTAAAGCGAGCTCACAAAAAAAGAAACCCCAAAGTCGCTTATAAAAAGCGGAATTGGCAACCCACGCAGTGTTCCAGAAACCAGAATCTCTGATCTCAAGTTCTGTTCTAAATAGCTTTGACAGATCGTCTTGTTATCAGGAAAACTATGATCTATCTCATAAAAGTCATGGGTTTATTGATTAATAAAACGATATTTAATTATTCAGAACTGAATATCATGAAAAGGGTTTGTTGCTTTTGATGTGTGCGTGATCATATGCCATCCACTCCGAGCTTATGTGCCGGGGCTCAGCCCCGGACAGCCCCGGCCCAATTTAACCCCTGGTCATCTGGATGGGAGCATATGTTGCTCTAGAACCTGGATATACCTTTCAGCATTGATGGTGTCTTTCCAGATGTGTAAGCTGCCCATGCCACACGCACTAATGCAACCCCATACCATCAGAGATGCAGGCTTCTGAACTGAGCGCTGATAACAACTCGGGTCGTCCTTCTCCTCTTTAGTCCGAATGACACGGCGTCCCTGATTTCCATAAAGAACTTCAAATTTTGATTCGTCTGACCACAGAACAGTTTTCCACTTTGCCACAGTCCATTTTAAATGAGCCTTGGCCCAGAGAAGACGTCTGCGCTTCTGGATCATGTTTAGATACGGCTTCTTCTTTGAACTATAGAGTTTTAGCTGGCAACGGCGGATGGCACGGTGAATTGTGTTCACAGATAATGTTCTCTGGAAATATTCCTGAGCCCATTTTGTGATTTCCAATACAGAAGCATGCCTGTATGTGATGCAGTGCCGTCTAAGGGCCCGAAGATCACGGGCACCCAGTATGGTTTTCCGGCCTTGACCCTTACGCACAGAGATTCTTCCAGATTCTCTGAATCTTTTGATGATATTATGCACTGTAGATGATGATATGTTCAAACTCTTTGCAATTTTACACTGTCGAACTCCTTTCTGATATTGCTCAGTTCAGAAGCCTGCATCTCTGATGGTATGGGGTTGCATTAGTGTGTGTGGCATGGGCAGCTTACACATCTGGAAAGACACCATCAATGCTGAAAGGTATATCCAGGTTCTAGAGCAACATATGCTCCCATCCAGACGACGTCTCTTTCAGGGAAGACCTTGCATTTTCCAACATGACAATGCCAAACCACATACTGCATCAATTACAGCATCATGGCTGCGTAGAAGAAGGGTCCGGGTACTGAACTGGCCAGCCGGCAGTCCAGATCTTTCACCCATAGAAAACATTTGGCGCATCATAAAATGGAAGATACGACAAAATAGACCTAAGACAGTTGAACAACTAGAATCTTACATTAGACAAGAATGGGTTGGGGACGTTGTGGCTCAGGTGGATAAGGCACCATACCATAAATCCAGGGACCCGGGTTCGATTCCGGCCTGAGGTCATTTCCCAATCCCTTCCTGCTCATTTCCTGTCTCTACACTGTCCTATCCAATAATAAAGGTGAAAAAAGCCCAAAAAAAATCTTTAAAAAAAAAGAATGGGTTAACATTCCTATCCCTAAACTTGAGCAACTTGTCTCCTCAGTCCCCAGACGTTTACAGACTGTTGTAAAGAGAAAAGGGGATGTCTCACAGTGGGAAACATGGCCTTGTCCCAACTTTTTTGAGATGTGGTGTTGTCATGAAATTTAAAATCACCTAATTTTTCTCTTTAAATGATACATTTTATCAGTTTAAACATTTGATATGTCATCTATGTTCTATTCTGAATAAAATATGGAATTTTGAAACTTCCACATCATTGCATTCCGTTTTTATTTACAATTTGTACTTTGTCCCAACTTTTTTGGAATCGGGGTTGTAGCTGGAGGATGGACCTACACAGAGGTCTGAAAAGAGGAGAAGAGAAGCTGAGGTTAGCTGCTGAAAAGGAGTGAACTCGCTGGAGGAACAGCATTAGAGCAACATAGGAGGACCGCGCTTTCAAGTGTGGTCGCTGCGACAAGTGACTATTACTCCCACATAGGCCTCTTTATTCACAGGAGGGTCTGAAACATGACTCTCCAGGCGCAGGTCCATGGACTCACGAGACTAACAGATGCCACCACCGTTCAGTTGTAGAAGAGTAAAGACACACAGTACTGAGTGTGTTTACAGGATGTTCAGTGTGAGCAGATTGTGAATAAGAGTAATGTATTGAGAAGAATCCATTGACGGACAGGTGAGATTTGGACTGGCTTTGGGAAGTATAACTCTTCAGTGTGTCCGTATGAGAGACGAGTGCAGAACCTTGGGGCAGAAGAAAAAAGAGGATAAGTCAAGCAGGAACACAGGGTGAGGCACCGAAGACAAACAGTTCAACACTGACCCCAAACATACTGCCACAATAACTCAAGAAGGCCCCGCATTGCGGAGCCGATCTCCTGACCTGAGTGCCATTCCCAGTGGAGATCTATGGACACTGTTGAAATTGTGACTCCATCAAAGGAACCCTCATAATGTTGGGGAACTGAAGACAGTTTACTGAGATGAATGGATCAATATTTAACTACAGTGCTGTAGAAATTAGGTGAATTACTTCTCACTGTACACACCCCGAAGCTTTAATCGACAATGGCTCTGCAGCAGAAGATCGTTTTTGGTATCTGAATATCTTTTACATATCAAATTTTGTTCTTAAACATCCATGTTTATACATACGTTTATGTTCATATTCAGTATGAAGTACCAAGTCAAAACACATTATGTGTGTATATTTGGTGTGTATATGCACTGTAAGTATATTAAATAACAAAAACGGCAGTGTCTGAAGATGTATTTCCCTTCACTGTATTCTGGATATTAATGATAAGCCTGAACCTTCAGATGGAAGCAGGTGTGCAGGTGTGGTGGGTTTATAGAGTTCACTCAGGTAGTGCAGTGCGAGACCATTCAGCACTTTATAGGTCATTACTGGAATTTTATAATCAATGTGGAATTTTACTGGGAACCAATGCAGTGTGGGTAAGATGGGGTGCTGTGGTTGTATCTTCTGGTTCTGGTCAGGACTCTCACTGCTGCATTTGGGGCCAACTGGAGCTTGTTTATGCTCCTACTGGAACAACCAGACAGAACATAAACTAACAACAGGGCAAGTTAAAGAAGTGCAATTATAATTTAGATTTTTAAAATCACTGTAGCAATATACAGCAGATGTTCCAGATGTTATACAGTGTTAATGTTCCAGGTGTGAACACAACTGCAGAGTTCAGGAGTGATGAAGAAAAACATCTTCCACCAGCTGCCTGTATTATATTTCTGTTTCCCTGAGCTGGGGTAATGCTCTGTGTGTGTGTGTGTGTGTGTGTGTGTGTGTTAATAATTGACAGTGATGGTGATATGAGTGATGCACTCACTCACCCCTCTATCATAGCGCTGGATCAAACACTACTGTGTTACAGTGTGTGTGTGTGTGTGTGTGTGTGTGTGTGTGTGTATGTGTGTGTGGGCAGTAAGCATGGTTTATGGAGTGTGGTGTCATGGTTTATAGTGTGGTGATAACACAACAGTAGTTCATGCAGATCAAGACACACACCCCTACACACACACACACACACACACCCCAGCGTAAACCAATGTGTACAACATTCCTCAGTGTGTATGTGTGTAAGAAGACAAGATGAAAGACACGGTGCAGGTTTGTGGGCTGTGTGCAGGGTTTTTGGGGTGTGTGACTGCCGCCGCCTCGCTGCAGGTCCAAGCCTGGAAAGAGTCGAGCAATGATGGCAGCGCCATCATCACCTCTGATGTATACGAGAACCTGTGGATGTCCTGCGCTGGGGACTCGACTGGCATCTACAACTGCTGGTATTTTCCATCCTTATTCGCCTTACCAGGTGTGACACACACACACACGCACATAATGGTTGTAGAACAATTAGACAATCATGCGAATTTTTTTAAGAAAGCTTTATTATCTTTGAAATCCCAGAAGTTATCTGTTTATCCTAATGCTCAGGAGGTTGTGTGTTCGAATCCCAGCACTGCCTCTCAGCTTTTTCACTTTAAACATGATGTGATGAAGAGAGAAAATGCAGGTCAACAACAAACAAATAGACCCTGAAGCCCTGAGGTTAGGGGACAAGCTGAAGGAGACACTGACGTGTGTTTTAGAAAAGTGAAAGAATAAAGAGTGTTAAAGATCCTCAAAAAGTGAGAAAGGGAAAGTTCTCAAGTTGGGGAACTGACACACACACATTCCCCAAACTCCAGAACAGATTAATTCAAATAACTCACTGTGAGAATTAAAGGTACAGAAGAAATCTCCAGGTACAGCAGAGATCCTCGAGGTGTGATCATGGATTATGGAATTCTGTTCTAATAAAAATAAATACACCTATGATATAAATAATAAAATGCTTAATGCAGGAATAAATATATACTTGAGAGAATAAATAAATAATACTGATATATTATAAATTGTTATTGCGTCCTCATCTTTTTCACAATATCATGGTCATTTCAGGTTGTTTTATAATAACATGTTTGTATTTCAAAATGGCGGCACAGTAGTGTAGTAGTTATCACTGTCGCCTCACAGCAAGAAGGTTCGGGGTTCAAGCCCCGTGGCTGGCGAGGGCCTTTCTGTGTGGAGTTTGCATGTTCTCCGCGTGGGTTTCCTCCGGGTGCTCCGGTTTCCCCCACAGTCCAAAGACATGCAGGTTAGGTTAATTGGTGGCTCTAAATTGACTGTGAGTGTGAATGGTTGTTTGTGTCTCTATGTGTGTGTCAGCCCTGCGATGAGCTGGCAACTTGTCGAGGGTGCACCCTGCCTCTCGCCCATGGTCAGCTGGGATAGGCTCCAGCTTGCCCCCCGCGACCCCGCATGGGATAAGCAGTTACAGATACAGGGTGTCTGCAGGCTTGAACAAGTTCAATTTAAGACTTTTTAAGACCTTTTTAAGACCATAGCAGGTTAAAATTTAAGACTTATGCCGCACAAAAAAATAAAGAAAATTGGGAGAGCCTGAATTACTTTCGAAATAACAAAATTTATTATCATTCACCAATGAACTCATTACATCCCGAGGGTGCGCGCTTGCATTAATGAGGAACTAAGTTGCAGTGGAGCCAAAGACATCCCGCAAATCACTTGAGGATGAGGCATTCGATTCCATACGGTTTGCGTGTTGTAATGTTACAGTTTGCACGGAGTTAGCTGATACACCGTCTCGAGATGTGCTTGGAACTGACAATGGTGAACAAAATTGAGTGATGGCATGCGATTGTTGCAGACTTTTATGGGCAGCCTGGTGCTTCTCCGCTTTCGCGTGCGATTCCGGTGCCTTTACACCCAGGGTGCTGAGTTTGAGTGTTCTTTTGCACAATGTGCAGTACGCCTCAAACGGATTGTTTGGTACACGTTTTAACCAGTCTACGAAATCATTGCGTTCAAGCCAGCAGTCGTTAAACTTGCATTTGCCCATTTTGCTACAAACCATGACAATCGGGCTGTGCGATATGGGAAAAAATGAATATCCCGATACATTTTCTCCATTTCACGATATACGATATATATCTCGATATATTTAAATCTCCTCTAAAGGACCCCATGAAATCTAACTTTTACTCTTTACTGTTTTCACTACAATCCCTACAGATTAAATAACATTCTTGGTTAACTTTACAGGTGGTTTTCAACAAATTTTAAATTTTCATGTTAGTGATTAATCACAATTGAATTGAAATAAGACTATTTTTATTCAACAAAGATGTGGCACAAACTGCAAAAACAATCTTGAAAATTGCAACAAAAGGGGAATACAATACAGAGCTGCTCAGAGCTCAAACCAATAAAGTGCAGCTCGACACTGAGAAAGACATTTAGCCTAAATAAGAAAAGTGCTCTTTCATTAAATTATTTAAAAAATAGATCTCCAAGCTCTTAACCTGACTACTGAGAACCACTGGAACATTCACAAGAGAGAGAGAGAGATTGAGGGAGAGAAGAGAGAGATCTGCAAAACATCATTTCTCTCTTTGCACACTTTTGAACTGAATGTTTTCTGGCTCTGCCTCTCAGATGTGTAGAATTCCGGTATTGCCTTCTCTGTAAAATGTCTGCGACCAGGCAACTCATATTTGGGATCGAGTGTGTTTAGTAATTTTTGGAAGCCTGGTTTTTCCACTATACTAACTGGGATCATGTCTTCGGCAATGACGTTAGTGATTGCATCCGTTATAGCTCTCCATCTCTGACTCGGTTTCTCATATGGGGGGCTTTGGAGAACGAGGCCGCTGGGGTCATTTGTTTAGCTTGTGGGGGGTTTTAGCTCGTGGGCAAGTAGTTCGGAGTTTAAGAGACTCTTCATACTGTACCAGGTGAGTTTTCAGGTGATGGAACATATTTGTCGTGCTGCTGCCTTTTGTGATGACAGGATTTTTTTTGCACACTTTACAAACTGGCATTTGCTGTTCCACGTCCTCCTCGCAATATCCAAAAAAATGCCAGATGACTGACCCCTTACTAGTTCTTTTAGGAACCAATTCGTCCGCTTCCATTTTTAATTTGTCGCTGAAATTGACAGAGCTTACACGGTAGCCTACGCAACACCAGCAATTGCACGAACTGAGTCAGCACTGTAAACTGGAACTAGAAAATCTTCCCGCCGGCAGTGTTGCCAGATACTGCTGATGTTTTCCAGCCCAAAATATGTTCAAAACCCGCTAAAACGCACTTTAAACCGCCCAATCTGGCAACACAACCGAAACTAGAAAATCTTCCCGGAAGTTCCTTTCAGCACCGAGATGCTAACCAATCCCGGGTGACATCTAGGTGCTGAAAGGAACTTCCGGGAAGATTTTCTACGTGCAGAATAATTCTGCACGTAACCTAGGTCTTAAATTACCCAAATGAGATTTTAGACCAACAGTGCAAAATATCTCTGTATTTTAGACTTTTTTAGGCCTAAAATTGAAAATGTGTAATTTTAGACTTTTTTAGACTTTTTTAGACTCCGCGGACACCCTGCAGATAAAAGAACAACAACAACAACAACAACATTTATTTCATGACACATTCACTTCATTATTACACATATATTGTATTTCATAATGATGTATTTATTTCAAAACTACATTTATTTCATAATGACACATTTACTTCAGAAGGTTACATTTACTTAATTACTTTATATTTATTTCATAATGCCACATTCCTTGATTGATCTTTTGCTCTTGATCACTTTGCTGGTCACTCAGTGGGTTTCTACGACCTGCGAATAAATTGTGAGGTGAAGCTCTGCTTGCTTCCAGAGAGATGGAACAACATGGTGGACCTCAGTGAACTTTGAAATTTGATCCCTTCCTTCTTTAGTTGATCAAATAACTAGACAAAATTTATCAGCTGATGCTATTTTCAAGATTTGTAAAACTTGTAGTTTTGTGAGAACGCTCAGGTGCAGCAGCAGCTGGTATAAACTTCCTGCCTTGCAAAGAAAAAAAAAATCACAATTTCATTTTTATCTCCACATCAGATTATCTGTTGTAATAAAAATACACAGAATGTTGTGAAGTGTCAGTCAGCAGTCATGTTACACACTCTGCCTCAGTCTGAGGGACAACAAACACGGCGCGTTTCCCTAAAATGTGTTTGGAGGAGAAACTGAAGCTAATAGAGTTCACACATTTTATGTACTTTATTTGATCCCACATTACAAGTTAAATTTCATTTAGGAATCAAATTTTCTGAATGATCCGACAGATTAAGACAATACAGCACATTGCTATGGATTTTACAACTTCAAGGATATAGAAAACATCTTTTCCAAATAAACATACTCCCTATAATTGCTGAGATTGAACAGTACTTTGCCAACTGTTTGGCCCTTATTTTAGATAGCCCCCCAATACAGAGTCCACGGACCACCAGTCTATGTACATGACATAGACTACCAAACACTAGCACAATGATCTGGCATTTGTACCCAAGGTTCTCAATTGCAAATATCAATGACTGGTATTTTAGAATCTTAGAGCAGTAAGAATCCTCCATAAACAAGTCAAATGAACATGATACCTCAAATATTTTAACTAATTTGCTATTCTTAGAGATAATAACCATATCTGGTGTGTTAGCAATTCCTGAAAAAGTGTTTACAGGTGAGTTAAACCATTCAGACTGTACAGTAGTATGTTTAAAAATCTGCTCATCAGCCACACAGGGGATCTGAGCAGCAATGAGGTCCACAAGTCTGTCGTGTCTGGCAGTATATAATCCTTTAAATGATGGACAGCTGTTCATGATATGGGCTATTGACTCCAGGTGTTGAGGGGGGTCATGCAGCATGCAGAGGGGTGAATAGAAGGAGGGAAACCAGAGTGATAAGTTGTACTTTGTGGGGAGAACCTGCAGATGTGCTTTTACACAGAAAATAAGAATCTCCTCACTGATGGTGGCAGTACTATAGATGGTATGTGACACAGAGTGGTCCGCACAGGGCAGTTTCGCCAACTTTCCTTGGAGTTTTAAATTAGACCAATACTCCATATTTTGGGCTCTTTGAATAGTCTGGAGAGTCTGCCTTGATGTTGTAGGTTGGAGCAGGTGAACAATGTTGTTATGATACAGCTTCCACGGTAACAAGTGCGTCCTCCACCACTGCATCAGAGACCTCTACAGGTTGGAAGTGGGAGGTCCACTTTAGTTCAGTACCTGTCCTCCTGCATAGGTCATTTAAATCTGGCCAGTCTGATGACACACCAAATCCCTGTGCCCGTCCATCCAGCTTCTCGTTGGCTTTCCTTTTAAAGCCCAGGAAGCTGTCCTCCCCACCACATGTGTGTAGCACCCTCTGTTTTTTAAAGTCCAGCAATAAGGATGCTCTAGCCATCTGCCTCATGCTGGTATCATCACAATTCAACATGTTGGTGAGGTGAGACTGTCTTGTGGCTGTGTACTCCCACATGCAGTTTGGAACTCCAAGCCCCCCGTCCTGTCTTTTCTGAAAAATAAAACATCTTGTGGAGTGTGTATTGAGACAAAACCATTTCCTAATCACCTGGATGGTTTTATTGTCCATTTCACACAACACATTTTGTGGGATATGAACATTCGCAAAAAGATGTTGGATTTTAGAAAAAGCTGTCTCATATTGCTTGCAGTTTAAAAATCACATGAAGACATGCTGCATCAATGAGGTCCAGTCTGGTCATAAACTGATGTGCCATGTCATTCACTTGTTGATTCCATTCTCCAGCAATGTTAAATTTATGGCCCAGATAATTATAGGTCTCATGTCTGGCATACACTCTGAGTGGCTGGTCTAAGATGTTAAAAGAGGGGGGCTGGTCAGCCTTTGATCTATACCAGCGATTGCCACCACTCCTCCTCTCATAGAAAACTGCACATTTACTGTGCTTTACTTGTAGGCCAGACCATGCCAGGAATTTATCAGTGCATGACAACATGGAGGGGTGTGGTTGGGAGGAACGGCCTCCCCGATCTGAACCCAAGTGGTGTTTTGTTATTGGATGTCTGTGAAGATTCTCAGTCATCCAGGTCATAGTAAACTGTGGGTGGTAAAAGAGAGCAACTGGACTTGCTTGAAGATTCTTGAAGACGTTTCACCTCTCATCCGAAAGACTTCCTCAGTTCTGTCTGACTGGTAGGGAGCATCAGGTATTTATCCTCTCATGGATGAAAAGCTCATCTAAGGTGTCATTGAGTCATCCTGTTGGTGTGGGTCACTGGGGGCTGTTGTGAACAGCCTCGAGAGTCATTAGGATGATCAATGGATTGCCCGTTAGGGTGGTCAATGGAATGCTGATTCTCTCTGTCCTCCTGTGAGTCACTGAAAACAGCTGGGTTTTGGTGTGCATTCAGTTGTCTGGGAAGTGTGCCAAGGACTGCATTGTAGGTGGCTGATAAATCAAATCAAATCAAATCAAGTTTATTTGTACAGCGCTTTTAACAATAAACATTGTCGCAAAGCAGCTTTACAGAATTTGAACGACTTAAAACATGAGCTAATTTTATCCCTAATCTATCCCCAATGAGCAAGCCTGTGGCGACGGTGGCAAGGAAAAACTCCCTCAGACGACATGAGGAAGAAACCTCGAGAGGAACCAGACTCAAAAGGGAACCCATCCTCATTTGGGCAACAACAGACAGCCTGACTATAATATTAACAGTTTTAACAGGTATAACCCTCAACTGTCCTCATGGGGCCGTCCTTCACAGGAGCGGTGCGATAAAACTCCGACCAGACACAGGGCACCAGGATGGATCAAGCAGGTCCGAGGGGCAGAAGAGGCCAGCATCTCAATCCCAGGATCAACATGTAACTCAGAGGGACAGATGGGGGGGGGGGGGGAGAGAGAGAGAGAGAAAGAAAACACGTTGTTAGGTATGCCCTAAAAATGACAAGTATTAAATCTGTGTGGTAGGCTCGCAGAGACGAGAGTCTTTACATCAGGCATGACGCACAATGGCATGTTAATATGGTAAAAAATATATCATGACCTGCTCTGGCTGGATGCTTGATTGGGTGATGGGAGCACACTCCTCAGCAATGATGAGATGCAGATGGGACCCTTAGGCCTGGCCAAGACAATTCAGTTACATTTCACCGGGTCTGGGACATGCGACAGAATGTCTGACGGCCGATTCCCTGCAGGCTACGATAGCCAGTCGAGGTCCCCACTGTCTCCACCAAAAGATTTCCTGTTGACTCCATGTAACTCAGAGGGACAGATTTGGGGGGGGGGGGGGAGAGAAAGAAAACACAGGTGGTTAGGTATGCCCAATGTCACCTGAATAAGTAGGAACAGATAAATGATGATAAATGATGTCTTAGACCCCCACCTCTGTTCAGTGATGGCCATTCCAGGTTGACAAAAATGGCTTCTTTAACTCCTCGCTCATACCAACGATCCTCTCTGGCTAAAATGCATATGTTGCAATCCTGAAATGAGTGTCCTTTGTTGTTAAGATGAAGGTAGACAGCAGAGTCCTGGCCTGAGGAACTGGCTCTCCTGTGTTGAGCCATGCGCCTGTGAAGCGGTTGCTTTGTTTCACCAATATACGAGTCTGTACATTCCTCACTGCACTGAATTGCATACACTACGTTGTCCTGTTTGTGTCTGGGTATTCTGTCCTTAGGGTGGACCAGTTTCTGCTTCAAGGTGTTACTGGGTCTGAAATGTACCGGAATGTTGTGTTTGTAGAAGATCCTCCTGAGTTTCTCAGATAGACCAGAAATGTAGGGAATGACAATGTTCTTGCGTTTGTTCCTGTTATCCTCCTTGTCCGTTCTGTTCCTTTTTCTGCTCTTGAGGAAAGACCAGTTGGTATACCCGCAGGTCTGAAGTGCTTTCTTGATGTGATTCTGCTCCTTCTCTTTTCCCTCTATTGTTGTAGGGATGTTCTGATCCCTGTGTTGCAAGGTCCTAATGACCCCCAATTTGTGTTCGAGTGGGTGGTGAGAGTCAAAGAGTAGGTACTGGTCTGTGTGTGTGGGTTTCCGGTAGACCTCGATGCTCAGGCTTCTGTCTTGTCTAATGTGTACATCACAATCCAAGAAGGCTAGGTGTTTGGCAGTTGATGTTAATATCCACTGCATTGATGTGCTTAGAGAAGGCTTCCACCTCATGGGTTTTGATTTTAACCCAGGTGTCATCCACATATCTAAACCAGAGAAAGATGTTCTATCCAAGGGACTTAACTTTGCAATTTCACCAGAGCGGATACCAGTGGTAGACCTCATCACAGCCACAGAGTCAGCCATCAGAAACAACAATCTGACCAACACAGAGGCAGAACAATTTAGGCTGAAGATATCAGCTGCTCTGTCCAGTGCGAAAGCACCCCCCTCCAACCTCACCATCCAAGAAAGGAGGGCTCTTATGGCCCTTTTCCACTACCCTTTTTCAGCTCACTTCAGCTTGCTTCAGCTCACTTCAGCCCAACACGGCTCGCATTTCTACTACCTTAGAGCAGCACGACTCAGCTCGCTTCAGCCCTGCTTAGCACCCAAAACTCGCATGGTTTTGGAGTAGGGCTGAAGCAAGCCAAACCGAGCCGAGTGGGGCTAGGGGCATGAGCAGACACTCCCCTGTGCACTGATTGGTGAGGATGAGTGTCCTCACATGCCCACACATGCCCCGCGAGCACGCTGGGATCTGTAAACACCATAAACCCAGAAGAAGAAGAATTACGAATTACGAGAATTTCTGAAGCCTTATGTGCCTCACCTCATCTATACGCTCTTGCCAGTATCTGTTGGCGTTGTCGGTGACAACAAGCCACAGCACCAAGACCAGCAACACTAACGACTCCATGTTTATTGTTTACTATCCAGGTCGTGAGACTACCGCTTAAAAGATCACTGATGTCACTGTTTGCGCCGCCTAATGACATAACGTGATGTCCACCCACTTTCGCTAACTCCACCCAATGTGTCCACCCACTTCCAGCCAGCACGGTTCAGCGCGGTTGTAGTCAAAATGCAACTCCAACAGCCCCACTCAGCTTGACTCAGCCCAACTCAGCACGGCACGGCTCAGCCCAACTCAGCCGCATTGGTAGTGGAAAAGCAGCATTACATTGCTTCAAAGAGACCGGAACATCACCTTCCTTCCTGCTGACAAAGGGAGATGCACAGTGTTGCTAAACACAGCAGACTACCACTCCAGGATGACCAGTCTCCTCAGCGACACTACCACCTATGAAACTTCAAAGAGGGACCCCACAAGTTGTTACAAAAAGAAAGTTGTTAGCTGCCTGCAACAACTAGAAAAGGACCAAGCCATCAACCGATCTCTGTACTACAGATTGTACCCGGGGAAGCCGTTCCTCTCATATATGGACTCCCCAAGATTCACAAGGAAGGAGCTCCACTCAGACCTATCATCAGCAGTATAAACTCTGTTACTTACAACATTGCCAAACACCTAGCCACCATCCAAGCTCCTCTCATTGGGAATACACCACATCACGTCAAAAACTCCCAAGATTTTGCTACTAAAGTTGCAGACCTCAAACTAGACTCAGATGAAACCATGGTTTCCTACGATGTCACTTCTCTGTTCACCTGCATTCCCACCACAGAAGCTGTTGAATCTGTTAGAAAATGACTCCTTCAAGACAGCACCTTATTGGATAGAACAAACCTCACCGCGGACCAGATTTGCACCCTGCTTGACCTCTGCCTGACTACCACTTATTTCCAGTTTAATGAAATTTTCTACAGACAGAAACATGGATGCGCCATGGGCTCACCGGTATCCCCTATTGTGGCCAATCTTTACATGGAGGAAGTAGAACATAAAGCTTTGACCACTTTTTCAGGAGTTGCTCCCAGCCACATGTTCAGATATGTGGATGACACCTGGGTTAACCCTTTGGTGACTGACCCCTTGAAAATCGTTCCTCCAGGAACGATGACGTTTCAGTTGTCAAGACAACGGAAAAACTAAAATACAAGAGCATTTTGTTTTGTGCACAAGAGCATTGTGACGTATCTTTCTGTTTTGTATTTTAGTTTTTCCATTGTCTTGACAACTGAAACATCATCGTTCCTGGAGGAACGATTTTCAAGGGGTCAGTCACCAAAGGGTTAAAATCAAAACCCATGAGGTGGAAGCCTTCTCTAAGCACATCAATGCAGTGAATATTAACATCAACTTCACTTGGGAGGACATCAGTGGGAATAATCTAGCCTTCTTGGATTGTGATGTACACATTAGACAAGACAGAAGCCTGAGCATCAAGGTCTACCGGAAACCCACACACACAGACCAGTACCTACTCTTTGACTCTCACCACCCACTCGAACACAAATTGGGGGTCATTAGGACCTTGCAACACAGGGCTCAGAACATCCCTACAACGATAGAGGGAAAAGAGAAGGAGCAGAATCACATCAAGAAAGCACTTCAGAACTGCGGGTATACCAACTGGTCTTTCCTCAAGAGCAGAAAAAGGAACAGAATGGACAAGGAGGATAACAGGAACAAACGCAAGAACATTGTCATTCCCTACGTTTCTGGTCTATCTGAGAAACTCAGGAGGATCTTCTACAAACACAACATTCCGGTACATTTCAGACCCAGTAACACCCTGAAGCAGAAACTGGTCCACCCTAAGGACAGAATACCCAGACACAAACAGGACAACGTTGTGTATGCCATTCAGTGCAGTGAGGAATGCACGGACTCGTATATTGGTGAAACAAAGCAACCGCTTCACAGGTGCATGGCTCAACACAGGAGAGCCAGTTCCTCAGGCCAGGACTCTGCTGTCTACCTTCATCTTAACAACAAAGGACACTCATTTCAGGATTGCAACATACGCATTTTAGCCAGAGAGGATCGTTGGTATGAGCGAGGAGTTAAAGAAGCCATTTTTGTCAACCTGGAATGGCCATCACTGAACAGAGGTGGGGGTCTAAGACATCATTTATCAGCCACCTACAATGCAGTCCTTGGCACACTTCCCAGACAACTGAATGCACACCAAAACCCAGCTGTTTTCAGTGACTCACAGGAGGACAGAGAGAATCAGCATTCCACTGACCACCCTAACGGGCAATCCATTGATCATCCTAACGGCTCTCGAGGCCGTTCACAACCAGCCCCCAATGACCCACACCAACAGGATGACTCAATGACACCTTAGATGAGCTTTTCATCCATGAGAGGATAAATACCTGATACTCCCTACCAGTCAGACAGAACTGAAGAAGCCTTTCGAATGAGAGGTGAAACGTCTTCAAGAATCTTCAAGCAAGTCCAGTTGCTCTCTTTTACCGCCCACAGTTTTGTTATTGGACTTCTGTGCTAGTCATGGTTTGTCCATAACAAACACCATGTTCGAGCATAGGGGTAACATGTTTTTAATCATCCCGTCATCTTGAGATGCGACAACCACATCATCAGCATAGCCCTGGACTGGGTTAGGTGACAGGACTTGGGGTGGAGCATGTGCACAGAGCCATTTTAGCCATTGATTTATTGCAGTGATGAAATTTAGAGCACTCCATGGACAGCCAGTTTTGATTCCTATTTCAAGTGATATTGGTCTGGTGAGATCTTTTCCACAAATTACTTGTAAGAAGGAATCACTATATACAGGGGTTAAATTGGGATTGGTTATGTGGGGGGGCTCTGCCTCGTTCCCGCCCCTGCCCCCGCCGCCCTGCCCCAATATACTTTTTGGAAAATAACCCTCTAATTTGATAACCATATCATATTGCACAGAGATATACACCTTATCTGTGTGTTGTAGGCCTATGTGTGTCTTGTAGTGCCCCCCTACACATTATGGCAGTTTGAATGTAGATTGGTTGGCCAATGTAACAGATTGTACAGGTTGTTGTACATTGGTTTGAAGGAAATGATTAGTGGGGGGTCTGGGGGTCCTCCCCCAGAAGTTTTTTATTATCATACATGTTATTTGCTGAATTCTGGTGCATTTTAATAAGTTGTTAGCTGACTTTACAGAGGTAGGTTGAGCAATATCATGTTAAATCTTGTCACATGCCTACAGGTGAAAAATGTGAAGGAGAAATGTTCAGTGAGAAAATTTGAAGGCTTGCACAATCTTAAACCAAAACAGTTGATTTATTTTGGAGGATAAATGTTAAATATGCCAAAACACTGTCAGTCAAATTGTCAATCAAATATATTCATGCAGTGAATGCAACCAAATACAAACAACACTATAACATTGGAAGCATTTATTATTATTGTTATTATTATGTATTCAATTATTTATTTGGCATGTGGTGCTTTTTGTATTGTCTAGAACATACATAAGATGAGCATATTATAGCAGCAAAATAGAAGCACAATCATTTGAATGCAGCAAAAGTTTTGCTAAACACATACTGTCTAAAAATAAAAACACAACATATTTAGATCAGTATTATTTTTTCCCCTCTTCAGTATTATTTGATATTTTGTTTTTAATAATAAAAAATATGATAATGACCTCTGATGGATTAGGATCGTATGCAGGTAAAAGGGGAGACGGTGTACGGAGAAAATTATAAACAAGTCACAACGCTGAAACACAAGCCCAAAAACCCGCAAACCACGACTTCTGATTTTTTTTTAAAGCGAGCTCACAAAAAAAGAAACCCCAAAGTCGCTTATAAAAAGCGGAATTGGCAACCCACGCAGTGTTCCAGAAACCAGAATCTCTGATCGCAAGTTCTGTTCTAAATAGCTTTGACAGGTCATCTTGTTATCAGGAAAACTATGATCTATCTCATAAAAGTCATGGGTTTATTGATTAATAAAATGATATTTAATTATTCAGAACTGAAAATCGTGAAAAGGGTTTGTTGCTTTTGATGTGTGCATGATCATATGCCATCCGCTCCGAGCTTATGTGCCGGGGCTCAGCCCCGGACAGCCCCGGCCCAATTTAACCCCTGACTATATACATCTTTTATTATTTCCACATAGAGAAACTGAAGCTGATAGATTTCACACACACACACACACACACACACACACACACACACACACACAAAATTCAAAATACAAACTACACAAAAGGTCAGATAACAGAACCATATGTCAAGTGTGTGTGTGTGTGTGTGTGTGTGTGTGTGTGTGTTTTAATGAAAAGGATAGAGCTGTTTCCTGTGTTTGGAATTTGGAGTAAACTGGCATGAAGCCAGATTAGCATTCTGAACCTGAAACACTAAAAAAACTGAAACAAACAAACAAACAAAAACACAAAAAATTTATATTATATTGATCATAACTTCCTATCTGCATTTAAGAGAGAGAAATTTTGTTTGTGTGTGTGTGTGTGTGTGTGTGTAATACATTGCCCCAATAATTATATTTATCATTTAAATTAATTTTACTCCGTTTTGATTGGCTGAGTTAACTGTAAATATCTGTCTACAAATAACGCTCTGCTCATGCGCAGTGACTTCACACTTTTGTCAACATGGATCAATTTCTTTGTTATCATTTGACTTGTCATGCAAACTTTATAATCAGTATTTAAAAAAAGGAATTTGAATGATAAAAATGATTGAACTCGGTTTTCACAAAATATCGTGATTTGTTCGTATCTGCCTTCAGCATCGACAAATAATTGCTGCTCGCCACCAAGAAATCATGCTATTTTGTTCAGCCTCGTCCAATAATTTATAATTATTATTATTATTATTATTACATCAAACAGACCTAGTGATGTAATGAATTGTGTGGTTCAGTTCATGTATCAGTTCCTTCAGAAGGACTTCGGCAGTCTCAGGCTGGTGTTACCACAGTCTTTGGGTCGTGGTGATGGAGTTCAGAAATATTCTCTCAGTCCTGCAATAAAGCAGGTTAAAGCTTCAACCTGAAAAGAACGTGGTTTATACATATAACAATTGCATTTGTTGCTGTAGCTTTGGCCTGAATGTGTGAACAGCCAGTGATCTTCTCTAACTCTGCCTACTGGTGTTGACTGACAGATTACAACAGAATGAAATAAATGGTCATTATTCAATAAAAGTAGTCTTTTAAAAAATAATAAAATCAGTTTAGTAATGAAACCTGTAATTAGGAAATAAAAATAAACAGAAATATGATGGTGATATTTGTGAAAATGAGAATAATGAAACAATTTTTAATTGTAATGATCTCAGTATTACTACTACTACTACTACTACTACTAAGTTAAATTTATATAGCGCCTTTCAAAAAACCCAAGGACGCTTTACAATTATAGACAAGGAAAGAAAAATAAATAAATAAAAAGATGATCAATAAATAAATAAATAAATAAATAGTAAAAAGTCCACCAAGTAGGGGTCAGGATGTAATTCCCGTGGTGTAGTAGCCACAGTCCCACCAAAAGGCGCACGAAAACAAGTCCCACATCTCCAGCACCGCCGCCGTGACGCCGTCAGCAACATCAGTCGAACACCACGCCGTGGATCCACAAAGCGAGCAGAGAAGCTCCGCCACACAGAGCGCTGGTGTGTCCCAAACCGTCTGCACAGCCGCCACGACACCACCGAACAACATCGCTCGGAACATCACGCCAAGCGTTAAAGCGCAGAGCGCTGGACAACCATGATGTAAAATGAGCAATGAGCTCACTGCAGTCCACAGCTGGGAGTGCAGGCATCACCCACTGCGAACCAAGGCCTGGAGGGAACCAACGCCCAAAACTGGGTCCGGAGCTACACCACAACCGGCGGACAAAACACTCAAACATCAAACTACACAAACACACAGAAAAAAAAATAGAAAAAGAAATAAAAATAAAATAAAAAAGCTCTGGTGAGAAGCGGCAGCCAGAACGCGCACGACGTACTCTCAACTGGAAACGGAAACAACTTGTTACTGACTCATTTATATATTTATTGCTGCATTTCTTATTTTATTATAAATACCATAAGCATATTTGTTTATTTTAATTTTGACTGCAATAGTATTCCATGTTTCTCTGTCAGAGTTCACACTGATAAAGGTTTAGTTTTGCAGCTTCTCCTCAGTGTGGTGAAGAATGTGAGTGAGATCTTTCAGAGTGCTGTGAGCTCTGAGGTGAAGATGATGATGATGAAGGTTGATGAAGGTACAATGTTCTTAGTGACTCTTGGACACATCAGCAGGGTTTAGTGATCACTTCTGAACACTGTACAAATACTGAACTTTAAATAAAATGAGATGTTGTAGTGGAGTGTTCCTGTTCCTGCAGAATGATCACCTTTCACCTCACTGCGCTGGTCCTGACTCTGACAGAACCAAACACTGCAGGAAACAGAAGCATTAATTACAGCACAGTTATAAACACCATTTTATGTTCATCATCATCTGTTCACTGAAGCATTTATTTTTGTTTTGTGACTCATCAGCCCCTCCTTGAATTGCCACCTTAACGTGGTGGAGGGGTTTGAGTGCCTCAGGGATTCTAGGAGCTATGTTGTCAGGGCATTTGCCCCTGGTAGGGTCTCCCAAGGCAAACAGGTCCTAGATGAGAGATCAGACAATGACCCTTATGAAAGGAAAAACAGGTATCTGAGTACCCTCGCCTGGACCAGGGATACCGGGGCCCCACCCTGGAACCAGGCCTGGGGGAGGGGCTTGTCGGTGAACGCCTGGTGGCCGGGCCTATGTCCGTGGGTCCCGGCCGGGCCCAGCCTGAATGAGCAACACAGAACCACTTTCCTGTGGACCCACCACCTGCAGGAAGTGCCGTAAGGGTTTGGTGCACTGTGGATCGGGTGGCAGCCAAAGGCAGAGGCCCTGGCATACTGATCCCCGGCTGACAAAACTGGCTTTTGAGACATGGAATGTCACCTCTCTGGTGGGAAAGGAGCCTGAGCTTGTGCATGAGGTTGAGCGGTACTGACTAGATATAGTTGGGCTCACCTCTACACATAGCTTGGGCTCTGGAACCAATTTCCTGGAGGGTGGTTGGACTCTCTTCTATGCTGGAGTTGCCAAGGGTGAGCGGCACCTGGCAGGGTTGGGGCTATTGGTAGCCCCCCAGTTTGGCGTGCTAACATCGGAGTTCTCCCCAGTGAATGAGAGGGTCATTTCCCTGTGCCTTCGGGTCGGGGAACAGTCTCTGACTGTCATTTGTACTTATGTGCCAAATGGCAGTTCAGAGTAGCCAGCCTTCTTGGAGTCCTTGAGTGGGGTGCTAGACAGTGCACCACAAGGGAACTCCATTGTTTTACTGGGGGACTTCAATGCTCATGTGGGCAATGATGGTGAGATCTGGAGGGGTGTGATTGGGAGGAACGGCCTGCCCGATCTGAACCAAGTGATGTTCAGTTGTTGGACTTCTGTGCCATGCACGGTTTGGCCATCACAAACACCATGTTTGAGCATAAGGGTGTCCATAAGTGCACGTGGCACAAGGACACCCTAGGCCATAGATCGATGATTGACTTTGTAGTCATTTCATCTGATCTACGACCGTATGTCTTGGACACTTGGGTGAAGAGAGGAGCAGAGCTGTCAACTGATCACTACCTGGTGGCGAGCTGGATCAGATGGTGGGGGAGAAGGCTGGACAGACCTGGTAGGCCCAAACGTGTAGTGAGGATATGCTGGGAATGTCTGGCGGAGGCTCCCGTCTGTTAGATCTTCAACTGCCACATCCAGCAGAGCTTCAACTGCATACCAGGGGAGGCTGGGGACATTGAGTCTGAGTGGACCATGTTCTGCTCATCCATTGCTGAGACGGCTGTGCAGAGCTGTGGCTGCAAAGTTGTTGGTGCCTGTTGTGGCAGTAATCCCTGAACCCGGTGGTGGACACCTGTGGTGAGGGGAGCCGTCAAGCTGAAGAAGGAGTCCTATCGGGCTTGCTTAGCCTGTGGGTCTCCAGAGGCAGCTGACAGATACCAATGGGCCAAGCGGAACGTGGCTCTGGCAGTCACTGAAGCAAAAACTTGGGTGTGGGAGGAGTTTGGTGAGGCCATGGAAAGTGACTTTCAGTCGGCCTCAAAGAGGTTCTGGCAAACCATCCGGCGGCTCAGGAAGGGGAAGCAGTGCTCTGTCCCTACTGTTTACAGCGAGGATGGAGTGCTGTTGACCTCAACTGGGGACATTGTCCGACGATGGAATGAATACTTTCAGGATCTCCTCAATCCCACCTTCATGTTGTCCGAGGAGGACGCAGAGTCTGAGGGTGCTTGGGAGGACTTGCCCATCACAGGGGCTGAGGTTGCCAAGGTGGTTAAAAAGCTCCTCGGTGGCCGGGCTCTGGGGGTGGATGAGGTTCGTCCTGAGTTCCTGAAGGCACTGGATGTTGTTGGGCCGTCTTGGCTAACACGCCTCTTCAACATTGCATGGAAGTTGGGGACAGTGCCTCTGGATTGGCAGACTGGGGTGGTGGTCCCCCTTTTTAAAACGGGGGACTGGAGAGTGTGTTACAACTATGTGATCACACTTCTCAACCTCCCTGGGAAAGCCTATGCTGGGGTGCTGGAGAGGAGAGTCTGGTCGATAGTCAAACCTCAGATTCAGGAGGAACAATGTGGTTTTCATCCTGGTCGTGGAACACTGGACCAGCTCTTTACCCTTGCAAGGGTACTGGAGGGTGCATGGGAGTTTGCCCAACTGGTCTACATGTGTTTTGTGGACCTGGAGAAGGCTTACGACCATGTCCCTCATGGTGCCCTGTGGAGGGTGCTTCGGGAGTATGGGGTTCAGGGCCCACTACTGCGGGCCATTCAGACCCTGTATGACTGGAGCAGGAGTTTGGTTCACATTGCTGGCAGTAAGCTGGACTCGTTCCCAGTGCATGTGGGACTCCGCCAGGGCTGCCCTTTGTCACCGGTTCTGTTCATAACTTTTATGGACAGAATTTCTAGGCACAGCCCAGGGGCGGAGGGTGTCCAGTTTGGTGGCAGCAGGATCACGTCTCGGATGATATGGTCCTGTTGGCTTCATCAACCTGCGACTTACAGCATGTGCTGGAATGGTTTGCAGCCGAGTGCGAAGCGGCTGGGATGATGATCTGCACCTCCAAGTCCATGGCCATGGCGCTCAGCCAGAAACGAGTGGAGTGCCTACTCCGGGTCAAGGGGGAGTTGCTACCTAAAGTGGAGGAGTTTAAGTATCTCGGGGTTTTATTCACGAGTGAGGGTAAGGGGGAGCGGGAGTTGGACAGACGGATCGGGGCAGCGTCAGCAGTGATGCGGATGCTAAACCAGTCTGTTGTGGTGAAGAGAGAGCTGAGCCAAAAGGCAAAGCGTTCAATTTACTGGTCCATCTACATTCCCACTCTCACCTATGGTCATGAGCTATGGGTAGTGACCAAAAGAATGAGATCGCAGATACAGGCAGTATAAATGAGTTTTCTCCACAGGGTGGCTGGGCTCTCCTTTAGAGACAGGGTGAGAAGCTTGGTCATTCGGGAGAGACTCAGAGTAGAACCGCTACTCCTCCACATCGAAAGGAGTCAGTTGAGGCGGTTTGGGCACCTTGTAAGGATGTCCCCTAGATGCCTCCCACGGGAGGTTTTTGGGGCATGCCTTACCGGGAGGAGACCCTGGGGCAGACCCAGGACACGCTGGAGAGATTACATCTCTCAGCTGGCCTGGGAACGCCTCGGTATTCCCCCAGAAGAGCTGGTGGAGGTGGCCGGGGAGAAGGAAGTCTGGGCTCCTCTGCTTAGGCTGCTACCCCTGTGACCCGGATCCAGATAAGCGGTAGAAGATGGATGGATGGATGGATGGATGGATTGTGACTCATCAACTTCATTAACCTAATTACTCAATCAGAATCTCATCCATGGCAGTCACACACTTCCTGTTGATATTTTTACTGGAGATTTTCCCATCATGATTATCAGCCCACAGCTGAAAACACTCTGCTGCAGTGAACATAGACGAACTGAGAAACCAAACACAGCATGAGGCTGAAAAAAGTGGAATACTGGCAAAAAACCAAGACGACACAGAGACATCACATGGTACAGCTGGGATCCCCCCCCACACACACACACACCCAGCCACACACCCCACCCCCACTCTTGAACCTTTCCATGTTTTGTCATGGAACTGTAAAGGACTGAACCGGGATTTTAGATCATGAATTTAGAACATAATAATCCATAATAGTGAAGTGGTGAAAAATTAATATGGTCTGCTAAAGTATTTACAAAAAAAAATGTAGAAGTTGTGATATGTCACACCTTCTATGTTTGCCCAAATGAGGATGGGTTCCCTTTTGAGTCTGGTTCCTCTCGAGGTTTCTTCCTCATGTCATCTGAGGGAGTTTTTCCTTGCCACCGTCGCCACAGGCTTCATCATTGGGGATAGATTAGGGATAAAATTAGCTCATGTTTTAAGTCGTTCAAATTCTGTAAAGCTGCTTTGCGACAATGTTTATTGTTAAAAGCGCTGTACAAATAAACTTGAAACTTGATATGTGTTCACTCCCATGACTCACCATGTATTAATAATGTATTTAATGTTGGTTTGTGGGATGTTCGAGTTCAAGTTTGAGATTTTTTTAACCAAATCCTGATTAGTTTTCCAGAATTTTGTCACAGACTTGTTTTGATCGCTCCTTGATCTTCATGGTTCTGTGTGTTTAAGTTCTCGAACACACCCTGGGTTCTTCCAGAAACAGGTGTGTTTATACTAACATCTTGTGACACTTTAATTACACACAGATGGACACCATTCGACTTTATCAGGTGACTTCTGATGGAAACTGAACCAGAACTAAGTTACAGGTTTCACAGTAACGGGGTGAATACTTATGCAATCACAACTTTTATTCATAAATAAATTTCCAGACTATATTAATTTCCCAACACTGAAATACAACAACATCATAAAACACAAACTGTGAAACAAACAGACATTAAAAATGGATGAACACTTCAAAAGACTTCACCAGGACAGGAAGTACTGACCATATAAGGATAATGGGAAGCCAACAGTTCGCTAATAGGCAGGACTCATTTACCACAGAAGACTTTTCATTTACATTCTAAAACCCCTGATCAAATGGTGTGTGTGTGTGTGTGTGTGTGTGTGTGTGTGGTGAGCTTGGTGCTGTCCAGTGTCTCTTTCACTCATTAACTCTCAGTCAGAGACAAACATTAGATGGACAGTGTGTGTGGTGTGGGACATGTCTACAGTGGACCGATGATGGTGTTTAGGTGGCCTTTATAGTGAATAGTGTGTGTGGTTTGGTGTTTGTTCTGACTCATTTACCACAGAAGACTTTTCATTTACATTCTAAAACCCCTGATCAAATGGTGTGTGTGTGTGTGTGTGTGAGAACTCATTAAAACATACCGCCCTATTTGATGACATCACTTGTTTACTGATCTTTAGATTCTGTAAAGTTCAAGTGATAACGTAAGGAGGAAGTCCTCACAAACACCACTGTAGCTGGGTCACACAAGGATTTTGTGTGTGTGTGTGTGTGTGTGTGTGTGTGGTGAGCTTGGTGCTGTCCAGTGTCTCTTTCACTCATTAACTCTCAGTCAGAGACAAACATTAGATGGACAGTGTGTGTGGTGTGGGACATGTGGACCGATGATGGTGTTTAGGTGGCCTTTATAGTGAATAGTGTGTGTGGTTTGGTGTTTGTTCTGGTGTTTAGAGCACGACAGTGCTGTGTGTGTGTGTGTGTGTGTGTGTGTGTGTGCGTGTGTGTGTTCAGGGTGTTGTGTCACCCACATCTCCATCTGAGAAACTCACAGTATTTTATCAAGTTGTTTGGACCAAAGTCTCTTGATCACACTTTAACTTTTTATTACGCTGAAACTCTATAGTGTTGCTGAGGTAAATAATCTGTCCTGCTGAGTCAGGAAAGCGTGTTCAGGGTTCATGTTAATGTTCGAGGTTAGTGTTATTGTTCAAGCACATCGACATGCTGTAGTCACAGCTCAGTGTGATGTTCAGCTTGTGGTTCTTACTCAGGCTTTATGAGCTCCACTCAGTTTCTCTGAAGAAAAAAACAAACATTCAGCTTCATTCTAAAGGCGTTTTCCTGGACTGTGTCCCAAATCTTTCCCCAATACCTGCTCTCTACACTGGACCATCACATACATGGTTCTGCCTTCACTCCTTCCCCTGTGCAGCAACTCACACAGCTAACCCTTCCATCAGTTAAAAAAACCCCAAAACCTATAACTTGGCACATATCTTGAGCTCAGCCCTGTGATGACCTGGCGACTTGTCCAGGGTGAACCCCGCCTTTCGCCCGTAGTCAGCTGGGATAGGATCCGGCTCGCCTGCGACCCTGTAGAACAGGATAAAGCGGCTACAGATAATGAGATGAGATGAGATGAGATGAGATATCTCGAGCTCTTTGCCTTTACTGAATGAACTGAGTGAAAACTGAAAGACACATAAAAATAAAGTGTTCCATGAATTTTCATGAACCTTCACATATTTCCAGTCAATGAGTGACACAATTCAAACACATGAGCCTCGTATTATCCATTTACGAGTTCAGGGTAAGTTAATGCTAATTCTGCTTACAAAAGGCGGTAAGTTTTACAGCGCTAGAAGACCATATTGTTAAGCCTTGAAACTCTTAATGACAGTAAACATTAAACAACTCATACATTTAAACTTTGTATAGAAGAACTTACAGGCTCCGCCCCCAGGTTAGGGAACGAAGAAGATAACAGTTGTAATTGGTGGCAACGTGTAAACGTGATGAACTCATATTACAAAACTTTCTACTTCCTTCAGAGGTCAAAAGTTGTATAGTGTTGCCATGGAAACAATACAAATTTCTTCGTTACCATTTTTAACTGCACAATAAAAATCTGTCACCAGGAAGCATAAAATACACTATGTTGTGCACTAACAGAGTACACTAGCCCAGAGGGACGTTCAGGTGTCACACACACACACATGCACACACAGCACCTGGGGTGCAGTTGGGGGTTAGGTGCCTTGTTCAAGGGCACTTCAGTCATAGATTTTCCTGCCAGTCCTGGGAATCGAACCAACATCCTGTATATACTGTAATGGAAGATAACAAAAATAGGCTTGTTTCTGTGAACTAAAGGAAACATTGGGGTGCATCATGGCTCCTGTTTGGGTCTGGCCACAGCACCTCATCCACATCACAATCAATATTCTCTCTGGCCAGACAGCAGAGGAAGTACCATCTGGAGTGACGTGTCCAGTCCTGGCATGCTCCTGCATCAGCATCACCACAGGCATCCTCCATCACCTGGAGAAGGGGTGTGTGTTAGTGGGGTCACCGATCGTAGACTTTCCATCACCATATCAAAAATAACTCTTCAGTTGGATTGGGCAATGGAGAGTATAGCGGGTGAAGTATCAAAAAGTGCGGATGGTCAATGAACCATTTGTGTACCAGAGCAGCCCAGTGGAAACTTATGTTGTCCAAGACCACAACAAACCTGGACTGCTCTGGTCCATTCCCCTGGTCATTGGGAATGTGTAGTATGTTGTGGAGGGTGTTGAAGGTGATGTGGCCAGTGTTGAAGGGACCAAGAGTGGCATGATGATGAAGGACACTCCTCTGGCTAATGACTAAACACGTTGTGATGTTGCCACCATGCTGCCCAGGAACATTGATGATGGCATGGTGTCCGATGATGTTCCCTCTCCTGCACCTTGTTTTGGCAAAGTTAAAGCCAGCTTCATCAACATGAAGGAACACGTGGTCCACTGTACTTCACTACACATGAAGTAGACAGTGTCATGTTGCACAGTACACTGGAATACAGTACCAATGAGAGCACAGCATGTCAGAGTTGCGCTAAAACGGCTCTCTGTGCAGCTACTTCATGCACTGGTGAGGCCTTTTCAGGAGATGGATCAGTGTAGATCAGCTAACTGAATGGACCTTTCTGAGCGTTATGCTGTCAGTATGATGTGCTGTTGCAGTTGTTGTTGTAGTATCCTACTGTCTGCTCTGACCATGTTTACGAGGCGCTCGTCCTGCTCTGGGATGAACAGCCATCTTCTTGCTTCAGGAGGGGATTGTTTAGTAAATCTGTAACACTTGTGGTTGAGGGGAAATGAGGAAATGGGAGGCAGGCTTGTGACAACTCAAAGGTACATTTTATTTTGGCTTCCTTTCACTTTTCAGCAATTTTACTGCACTCTTGACACACACATGCACACACTGTGCCAAGTTGCTTGGCTCTCTCTCTGGTTACTGGCTTCTCTATGCAAAGACATACAAATTGCCAAGAATCCAACATGGGTGAGACTCATCGTGTCACCTGCTAGTTCCACCTGCCTCCTCTCCATCCACAGCTGATGCTCAACCTGCTGCTGCCACCATCTGCAAAAACATGGGAATGATTTTTCAGTATGAAATGACATGTTACTGTAATGACTGATATACTAGGATACTGTCCTCAGGAGCAGAGGCGTTGCCAGGATGTCATGCTTGGGTGGGCATTTGGTTTATTTGGGGGGGCAACAAATTACATTTCTTATTGTAGTGTATGTATGTGTGTATAAGTCCCCCATTTTCGTGATCAGACGTGTTTCCCATGATTAATAGCGCATTCAGACGGGTATGAGCAAATTAATAGGACAAAGATTTCCTAAATGATAGTTGCTGGTGATTGGTTGAAGCAAAGTGGATAAAATAACATAATGGTGGGAAATCTGCACTGCTTGGAAGAGGTTTTGTTTATTGCTCTTGTGACATTTGCTACTTTTTATCATCATCGTCCTCACCATCATCATCTGCTTGACCCCAGGGAGTTGGGTAGCCCCACTGGGCTCTGAATCTGCTACAAATCCAGTAATGCAATTTGAACTATAAGATGTTTTGATTGAAATAGGTTTTGATTCCAGTAATTATCACCTACTAATGCTTCCAATTTCACAAATGGCCATTTTTAGTTCTTATAAGAACAAAAATCTTTTGAAACTCTATTTTGCGTAATAATTTGGAAGAGTCCATTTTTAGTTTTTTTTTAATTTAAAAAAATACAGTTAGCATTGGAAGGTTCGTTCAAAAACAGTTGATTTGTACACTGACGGTTGATGACTTGAAAATTAGGACGATTGTCATTTCTATTGACTCTTCAGGAAAATCAGTGAAAAAAGTCATTTGCATAATAATTTGGAATGTAGTGTAAGTTGAGATCCATACTTACACATAAACATTCAGAGGGTCAAACATGAAAAAACCAGACACATGAAAAAAAGGTTGGGCTTCATTATGCACCATATCTGCATCTAGTGATAAAAGGAAAGGACCTGTCATTACATGGATTTGTGTGATTAATAGAAGCAATGGAACATTTTTATATCAATATTTTTTCCCTTTTTTATGAATACAAACAGAACTTATAGGCTGCAATATAGGTGTATTAAAGAACTATACCTACTAGAGAACAAGAATAGTGGAAAATTGCTCTCAGTCTAGTTAGATAAGTGATCAGTTTCTAGTGTATAACCTGGAATATCTACAGTATTAGTCTGCGGTTAGATTTGGAAAATTCTAAAACAAATTCATTCATATCCAAATTCTTTGTTATTTGTTTTTCATGTGCCAGAATGACTAAATGTGTCTTCCTTGAATGCGGCATTGTTCTTCGGAGAGGTGTGAGAATGCGAGTCAGAGTAGAAAAAGAGCTTTCACATGCAGCTGATGACACACCAATGATGAGTGCGGTGACATACAGTTTATGCAGCATGGGGAAGGCCTCTTTGTACTGCTGGATGCATTTGCACACTTCAGAGAGGTTAGCATCTGTGCTTAGATTATTGACTAACAGTGTTTTTGCCACAGCAATTTCATTTTGTAAGCCCACATCATTAAGTTCCTGGCCTGCAAGCACTTGAAGTGGCTGTAGGAGAGAGAGGTCAAGAAAAGACACAGATTTGGGCAGGAGGAATAATGTCGCCTTCATTAAGTCAACATTTTTTTTGACAGAACCTTGTCTCCATTTCCACAATAGCTCTGTCAAGAATGTTGTACATAGCCCTTTTAAATGCCTGATTAGGAGCACTTGCTAGGTTGTTGGAGTCAAAATAATGCTACCATCAAGCTGGGAGTTAACTGTCCGTCTCCTTTTAGGTGGATTAGGAGTGCTTCCACAGTGAGAGAAATGCTCCTCCCAGAAGGAGTCGCAACGTAACTCCTTCAGTGTACTCAGTGAGGCTGCCACCACCTCTCCTGCAGTGCATAAATCTACTGTTTGTGACTGGAGAATTGAATTGGCTGGCTTTAGTGCACCAAGCACACGAAGGAGAAATCTACCAGTGTCAAAGAAGTTCAGGCAGTTCAGCTGGGTCAGAAGACCACACGCTTCTGTACAGAGGTCAAAAGGAGCAGTGTTATCGTCTGCTACCTCAGACAGAAGCTGCCTGATGGCATCCTCATTGTCACCAATTGATTTTGTGACATCATGATGACTGGTCCATCGGATTTCAAGGAGTCTTTTCAGTGTGGGGGTGTCATATCTATGTACAGCATAATGTCTGTGACAAAATGTGTTCATTGCACCAGACCAGTCAAAGAACTTCTTTGCTAGATGCTCAGACTGCATTGCATGTACCACTGCCAGATGTAGTTGGTGATTGTAACAGTGGACATAAGGGATGTCTTTGCCAACTTTGCTCTGTAGCAAGGCCTGGACACCACCCCTCACTCCTGACATAACAGAAGCACCATCATAGCATTGGGAGACCAAATTATTTGCACTGTAACCCAGATCAGACAAATGTGAAAGGATTTGATTGCACATATATTCAGCATTAAGCTGGTCCAATTCAACTAAGCCAATTAAATGTTCCTCTGGAATGGAATTCCGGACAAATCGAATTATTATTGACAGGTTCTCAATGTTACAGCGGTCCCTGGTGCCATCACACTTGATGCTCATGCCAGGGGTGTCAGCCTCATCATATTTCCTTTTGATTTCTTTTAGAACCATTTTTGCCAGAGTTTCAATTATCTCGTTTTGGATGGTGTTAGACGTGTATTTAGCATTTTCGGGGATGCATTTTGCGATATCCTTCAGTTTTTTATCTTTGAGGAGTGTATACTCGAACAGACGGATTAAAAGCCCTTCCTCATTCTCAGCCCCGTGAGTGTGCCCCCGAAAAGCCAGTTCATTTACTGCGAGGAATTGTATGACTTCACCTACACTTTTCACATAGTATCTGTTCTTTTCAATCTGAGTTTGACCGAGAAGGTGAACGATACTTTCTCCTGTCTCTCCACGGCGTTGACACTCCTGCCAGGCGGACATCGCCCTAATGTGCACAAGGCTGGAAGCGTGCTTGTTAAAGCCACCGTCTTTTTCCAGAGCCTTTTTCCAATTAGTGTACCCACGTTTGGTGAATATGTTGTCCGAATTTAAACTAAATTTGCGACAGGCAAAGCAAAAGCTGGCATCTTGTAAGACTGAATATTCCAACCATGGCCGTGACTGAAACCAGCCTGCACTAAATGACCGGTAGGTTTGGCCAAAAAGGCGTTTTGGATAAATTTTTAGAATGGGCTGAGATGGGCTATCCGTGTTTAAATCAAGGGGAATGGAAGACTGTATGCCTGTAACGTTTGTGCAGAGCAATGCATCTTTATCGGTAATATCTGTTGTAGCAGAGGTGCTAGCGTCAACGGGAACAGAGACATGTACGATGTTAGCATCCACCGACAAAGATGCAGCGCTTAGTACGGTGTTGAGGCAACTTTGGTTGAGGGCAGAGGTGCTGGGCTGAGAAACGTCCTCAGTATCGGAGGAAGTGCTGGGCACGGGGGGTGAGGGTGTCTGCTTTTTAATGAGAAACCTATGCATGACTATCAGAAGGGAAAGTAAGCAATGTATTACTGTTAACTATTAACTCGGAATCTACAGTACTGCCGTACACACTGACTTTGCTACTACCGCATGTGCGTAGAGCGAGCACGCACGCAGCTTTTTTATATATAGGGTGGGCAGGGCACTCCCCCTCCCCTTCCCTTTCGAAATGGCCAATGAGAAAGCAGTAGAGTGCAAAATGGATTTAAAGGAGAACACAAGACGCCACCTCCGAGCAAAATCGCGCGTATTGTGATGATATTCACAGGCGTTTTTTATAGGATGGGCAACCAATTTATCAGGGTGGGCAAGGCTTATCTCAGGGTGGGCACTGCCCCCCCCCCCGTAGACACGCCCCCGGTTAGTGAGCGTGAGAACAGTGTAGTTTCTGTTAGGGAAAGTCTGGACGCCCTAGGTGGAGTTAGCAATCCCCCAACTCCGGCATTAGAGCCCTTACAGCGGGGCGAATGGGTGACGGCTCGGTGGCATAAGTGTAGAGCCAAAGCTACCGCTGAGGCTCGCCCACGGGAGCACCACTCCTCTCCGCGTCACGTGTCGAACAGGTTTGCTCTCCTTAGTGATGCACCCACTGAGAAACCTGAAAGAGCTCTGGTTATAGGGGACTCTATCATACGGCACGTGAAATTAGCTCAGCCTTTAGGGGCACCAGCAGCTTTAGTCAGGTGTATACCGGGAGCCAGGGCGCCAGACATAGCAGGTAATCTTAGGGTCCTAGGCAAGCACAGGTTCTCAAAGATAGTTATCCATGTAGGAGCTAATGATATACACCTTCGTCAGTCTGAGGTTACTAAGAGTAACTTTGTAGAGGTGTTTAAATTAGCGAAGGTGATGTCCAATGCTGTAGTATGCTCTGGCCCCATCCCAATGTGGCGTGGCGATGTAGCTTACAGCAGGTTATGGTCGCTGAACTGCTGGCTGTCCAGGTGGTGCTCTGAAAACAGTGTGGGCTTTATAGATAATTGGGCTAATTTTGAGGGCACTGCTGGCCTGTTAGGGCGGGACGGTATCCATCCCACTCGGGAAGGTGCTGCTCTCATTTCCTGCAGCATAGGTCATAGTCTCAGAACAGGCCTAGTTAATTCCTGACAATCCAGAGCCAAGGCCAGGGAGCAGACGAACAGGCTAAACCGACTGTCTGCGAGCTGCACAGAGTCGTCACTCAGGGTCCACTACATCGAGACTGTGTCTGTTCCCCGAGCTCAACAAAAAGGTAGAAATTTTCAGAGAGTTTGTTCCAGTAACCTAATCAATATAAAATTAGATCATACTGGCTGTACAGCTGCTGCCAGCACCTTTGATCTAAAGGTGGGGCTATTAAATATTAGATCTCTTACATCTAAAGCGCTAATGGTTAATGAACTCATTACTGATCAGGAGTTTAATGTACTGTGTTTAACAGAAACATGGATTAAGCCAAATGAATATATAGCATTAAATGAAGCGAGTCCTCCTGGATACAGTTATATACACCAGCCTTGTCTAACTGGCAGAGGAGGAGGCGTCGCGGTTATTTATAACGATTATCTAGGTGTAACACAAAAACCTGGTTATAAATTTAATACATTTGAAGTTCTTCATACTCATATAATGTATGTAGCCTCGAAAAATAAGTCTACCCAGTTAATTCCGTTACTTATTATTTACAGGCCCCCGGGGCCATATTCTGAGTTTCTTTCTGAATTTGCAGATTTTATCTCAGATCTGGTTATTTCCTTAGACAAAGCTTTAGTTGTCAGAGATTTTAATATTCACTTCGATAACCCAGAAGACCCTTTAAAAACAGTGTTTGTGTCCATCTTAGATTCAGTCGGGATTAAGCAGAATGTCATAGGACCGACCCATAATGGTGGTCACACCCTCGATCTAATACGAACGTTCAGGTTAAACGTAGACAATATAGTCACACTTCCACAGTCTGAAGTTATCTCAGATCATTGTCTTATCTCATTCAAAATATGTCTGAGTAATAATATATGCACCTCACCACGCTACTGTATTAAACGTACTTTCACGTCAACTACTGCACAGAGCTTTATAAATGATCTCCCAGAGCTGTCAACTTTGATTGGGTCACTGTCAGCCCCTGCAGAACTTGATCAGGCAACCGAATGCTTAGAGTCAACATTCCGCCATACTTTAGATAATGTAGCTCCTCTAAAAAGGAAAATGGTCAGAGACAAAAAATTAGCACCCTGGTATAATGATGACACTCACACATTAAAACAGACCACTTGAAAATTGGAAGGTAAATGGCGTCAAACAAAATTGGTAGTGTTTAAATTAGCTTGGAAGGAGAGCTTCCTGAAGTATAGAAAAGCTCTTAGTGCTGCGAGATCAACATATCTCTCCTCCCTAATAGAAGATAACAAAAATAATCCTAGATTCCTATTTAATACTGTAGCAAAATTAACCAGGAATAAGTCCACTATCAACACATGCACACCTGCAGTATGTAGTAGCAACGACTTCATGAATTTTTTTAATGACAAAATTGAGAATATCCGACAAAAAATTCAAACTACTAATTTAAGGTTAGACAATGAAAGTGACCTTGTAGTTAACAATATAACTGTATCAGATCATCAGTTAGAATGTTTTACTCCCCTAAAAGAAACTGAATTACTTTCATTAATCTCTACATCAAAAGCCTCAACTTGCGTACTAGATCCCTTACCGACACGTCTATTCAAACAGATAATGCCTGGAGTAATTGAACCGCTTCTAAAAATAATAAATTCTTCTCTTATGATTGGCTATGTACCCAAATCCTTTAAACTAGCAGTTATCAAACCCCTGATTAAAAAACCTGACCTTGATCCCTGTCAGCTGTCCAATTATCGGCCAATATCAAACCTCCCCTTTATCTCCAAGATCCTTGAAAAAGCTGTGGCACAGCAGTTATGCTCATATTTACATAGGAATAACATCCATGAAATGTATCAGTCAGGATTTAGACCTCATCATAGCACAGAGACAGCACTGGTTAAAGTAGTAAACGACCTACTGTTGGCGTCTGATCAGGGCTGTGTCTCGCTACTTGTGTTGCTTGACCTTAGTGCAGCATTTGATACCATTGATCATTCCATTCTTCTGGATAGACTAGAAAATGTTGTGGGAGTTAAGGGAATGGCCCTCTCCTGGCTCAGGTCTTATCTAACTGATCGCTATCAGTATGTTGATATAAATGGTGATATTTCTAGACGTACCGAGGTAAAGTTTGGTGTTCCACAAGGTTCTGTCTTGGGTCCACTGCTTTTTTCTCTATATATGTTCCCTCTGGGTGATATTATTCGTAAACATTGTATTAGTTTCCACTGTTATGCTGATGACACACAGTTGTATGTCTCTGCAAAACCTGATGAGAGACACCAGCTTAATAGAATTGAGGAATGTGTGAAGGACATTAGACACTGGATGCTTATTAATTTCCTTCTGCTTAACTCTGACAAGACTGAAGTACTTGTGCTAGGACCACATACAGCTAGAAGCAAGTTTTCTGATTCCACAGTAACTCTGGATGGCCTTTCTGTTTCTTCACGTGTAGCAGTAAAAGACCTCGGAGTGATTATTGACCCCAGTCTTTCATTCGAAACTCACATTGATAACATCACCCGGATAGCTTTATTTCAACTCAGAAATATTGCAAAGATAAGAAATTTAATGTTATTGCATGATGCAGAAAAACTAGTCCATGCTTTCGTTACCTCCAGGTTGGATTATTGTAATGCCTTACTGTCTGGATGTTCCAATAAGTGCATAAACAAGCTCCAGTTAGTTCAAAATGCAGCAGCAAGAGTCCTTACTAGAACTAGAAAATATGACCCCATCACCCCTGTCTTATCCACACTGCATTGGCTCCCAATCACATTTTGTATTGATTATAAAATACTACTATTGACCTTTAAAGCACTGAATGGTCTCGCACCACAGTACCTGAGTGAACTTCTGCTCCTCTATGACCCGCCACGCCTACTTAGATCAAAAGGTGCAGGCTATCTGCTGGTACCTCGTATAGTGAAGGCTACATCAGGGGGCAGAGCCTTTTCTTACAAAGCCCCACAGTTATGGAACAGCCTTCCAAGTAATATTCGGGAATCAGACACAGTCTCAGCATTTAAGTCTAGGCTGAAAACAGATCTGTTTAGTCAAGCCTTGTGTTAATGGTGTTTATGAGGTAAAGGAGTAGATCTGGAGGGTCCTCAGACAGAGTGTTTTGGTAAACTGGGATGTATGGATGCTGTCAGTCCCCACTCGCTTGCTCACTCGAGTTTGTTGACGGTGTAGTGGCTGCTGCTTTATGTCCCGGGGCCCCTCATGCCTGTGTTACCTTCTGGCTCTCCCCTTTTAGTTATGCTGTCATAGTTAGTTGCCGGAGTCCCTGCTTGTACTCGGTGCAATATGTATACTGCTCCTACGTATTCAGGTGACATTGGGCATACCTAACAACCTGTGTTTTCTTTCCCTCCCCCCCACCCCAAATCTGTCACCCTGAGTTACATGGAGTCAACAGGAAATCTTTTGGTGGAGGGTGGAGACCTCGACTGGCTATCATAGCCTGCAGGGAATTGGCCGTCAGACATTCTGTCGCATGTCCCAGACCCGGTGAAATGTAACTGAATTGTCTTGGCCAGCCCTAAGGGTCCCATCTGCATCTCATCATTGCTGAGGAGTGTGCTCCCATCACCCAATCAAGCATCCAGCCAGAGCAGGTCATGATATTTTTTACCATATTAACATGTCATTGTTGTGTCTTATGCCTGATGTAAAGACTCTCGTCTCTGCGAGCCTACCACACAGATTTAATACTTGTCATTTTTAGGGCATACCTAACAACCTGTGTTTTCTTTCTCTCTCTCTCCCCCCCCCCCAATCTGTCCCTCTGAGTTACATGTTGATCCTGGGATTGAGATGCTGGCCTCTTCTGCCCCTCGGACCTGCTTGATCCATCCTGGTGCCCTGTGTCTGGTCGGAGTTTTATCGCACCGCTCCTGTGAAGGACGGCCCCATGAGGACAGTTGAGGGTTATACCTGTTAAAACTGTTAATATTATAGTCAGGCTGTCTGTTGTTGCCCAAATGAGGATGGGTTCCCTTCTGAGTCTGGTTCCTCTCGAGGTTTCTTCCTCATGTCGTCTGAGGGAGTTTTTCCTTGCCACCGTCGCCACAGGCTTGCTCATTGGGGATAGATTAGGGATAAAATTAGCTCATGTTTTAAGTCGTTCAAATTCTGTAAAGCTGCTTTGCGACAATGGTTATTATTAAAAGCGTGATACAAATAAACTTGATTTGATTTGATATAGGTTCTATAGTATAGGGATGGGTGTACAATATAATATAGGTTCTACAGTGTAAGGGATGGATGTACGATATAATATAGGTTCTATAGTATAGGGATTGGTGTACGATATAATATAGGTTCTATAGTATAGGGATTGGTGTACGATATAAGTTCTATAGTATAGGGGATGGGTGTACGATATAGTATAGGTTCTATAGTATAGGGGATGGGTGTATGATATAGGTTCTATAGTATAGGGATGGGTGTACGATATAATATAAGTTCTACAATGTAAGGGATGGATGTACGATATAATATAGGTTCTATAGTATAGGGGATGGGTGTACGATATAGTATAGGTTCTATAGTATAGGGATGGGTGTATGATATAATATAGGTTCTACAGTGTAAGGGATGGATGTATAATATAATATAGGTTCTATAGTATAGGGGATGGGTGTACAATATAATATAGATTCTATAGTATAGGGGATGGGTGTGTGATAAAGTATAGGTTCTATTGTATAGGGGATGGGTGTATGATATAGTATAGGTTCTATAGTATAAGGGATGAATGTACGATATAGTATAGGTTCTATAGTATAGGGGATGGGTGTACATACTGATTCTCATTTCAAAATGTCTGGATTATACTTACCACAGTGTAGCAGCTCAGATTGGGCTGGACCCTCTGCCCAGCCTCCCTGAAAGACAACCCATGGTCAACGAAAGTCGCCCAGATCTCACCCACAATTGTTGTTCTTACTTGCCCTCTTCCTCTTCTCCTCTCTCCAATATTATCATGCTCAGACTCTGATGTCTAAGTGAACAAATTGGCCATAAGTGTTTTCACCTGTGATTACTGGGTTTGGGTCATTGGGAAATGGGTGTGGCATCTGCATGGCAGTGTCTTCCAAAAGAAACACAGGGAATAACATTTTGAATGATGTGTCTAATATCTTTAGAGAACAGTGTTTAGTGTTTTGCAAAAAGTGTGTTTTAGAATTACTTGATGCAAAGAATGTGCTGATGGTTTAGCGTACAGGTCAATAGATAAGTGACATGAGTTAGTGGTTTAAATAATTGTGCCACAAGTACCAGTTTTTGTCTTAGCAATTGAAAAAAACCTGTAATCACAAATTTCTCATACTGACACATATGTTGTTGTCACAGTGACACAAAATCACATCACATTACGAGTTCTAACAAACAGACTGCTGATTTCAACAAAGACATCTTTTACAATGTAAGACTTTTTGTGTGCAACAACAACATCAGACAGCGTAAAGCCAGCGTTGTGAAGAGCAGTGTGTGTGTTGAGGTGTGTTAATGAATGTTGTGTGTGTGTGTGTGTTTTCAGGTTATATTCAGGCGTGCCGTGCACTCATGATCACCTCCATCGTCTTGGGGACGTTTGGTGTCTTCTTTACGCTGGTCGGCATGCAGTGTTCCAAAATTGGAGGAGAGAACTACGTAGTGAAGGAACGAATCGCTGCCCTTGGAGGAGTATTCTTCATTCTGCAGGGTACTGAACACATGGACTTAACACACTAACACAGTAAATAAAGTGTTAATGAAGGGTACTAGGAGAGAAGTGAACTGTGTATGCAGTGTTAGAGTATCACCTGCAACATAGATCTCATCTATAAGTGTTTATACTGTTACTGTACATGTGTTCTTGGTGTGTGAGGGAGTGTGTGTGACGTGATGATGTATTTCTGCAGGTTTGTGTACGATGATTGCCGTATCGTGGTACGCTTCCAACATCACACAGGAGTTCTTCGACCAACTTTATGATGGAATCAAGTGAGTGAGTGTGTGTTGATGTGGATGATGATAATGATGATGATGTGTGTGTGTGTGTTGTTGATGGTTGTGTGTGTGTGTTGTTGATGGTTGTGTGTGTGTGTTGCAGGTTTGAGCTTGGAGATGGTTTGTATATCGGCTGGTGTTCTGGGACACTCGCTCTGATCGGTGGCTGCTGCTTACTGTGTGTGTGTAGAAACGACAGCAAAGAGAAAATGTGAGTTTATCTCTCTTTCACACACACTTATCTATCTATCTATTTATTTATTGCCTCACTATCTCTTGTAAATGTCCCAGGAGAGTGGCAGCACACACTCCCTCGACTGTGTCCCGAATCTCTCACACGCTCTCCACACAGCAAAGAATCAACTCATATGTCTGAGGGCGGGGTCTGAGATCTATCAATATCATCATCATCATTAAAATCTTGAGTTCAAGTGAGCTGCTGTGCTGAAGACGAGGGAGTAAAGTGATGAAGTGTGCAGTGCTGTGAATTGGGACGGAGCCACACTGTCTCTGCTCTGTAACACACACTACACTGTAAACTGTGTGAATGACCTCATGTAACCGTGTTTGTGTTTATTAATATTTCACACTGATTGTTATAAATCTGCAAACCGAGTATTTTGTGAATATTTTGAGTCTCTGTTTCAGCTAAATGACATTTGTAATAAATATGGAACAAAATTTAAGATTTTGGTGAATTCTGGTGACTGACTGACCTCAAGGCCCAAGCCTCTCATGTCTCACCCTCCCTGCCATCTGTCTCGCCCTCCCTGCCATCTGTCTTGCTCTCACTGCTGTCTGTCTCGCTCTCCCTGCCATCTGTCTCGCCCTCACTGCCATCTGTCTCACCCTCCCTCCCTGCCATCTGTCTCACTCTCACTGCTGTTTGTCTCACTCTCACTGCTATCTGTCTGGATCATACACATTATTGGATGTTTTCTCACTGTTTTAACCTCCTCATTGGATTTTGTGTAAATATAGAAGAATTTTCACACTTTGGGTTAGGGGTTAGTGTTGGGGTAAAGGGTTAAGCTTAGGGGTTAAAGTTAGGGGTGAGGAGCTAAGGTTAAAGTTATGGGGTTAGGAGTTAAGGTTAGGGGTTAAGGTTAGGGGTTAGTGTTAGAGGTTAGGGTTAGGAGTTAAGGTTAGGGGTTAGGGTTAAGGTTACGGGGTTAGGGGTTAAGGTTAGGAGTTAAGGTTAGGGGTTAAGGTTAGGGGTGAGGAGTTAAAGTTATGGGGTTAGGAGTTAAGCTTAGGGGTTAAGCTTAGGGGTTAAGGTTAGGGGTAAGGAGTTAAGGTTAGGGTTAAGGTTATGGGGTTAGGAGTTAAGGTTAGGGGTTAAGGTCAGGGGTTGGGGTAGGGGTTAGGAGTTAAGGGTTAAGGTTGGGGTTAGGGGTTAAGGTGAGGGGTTAGGTGTTAAGGTTAGAGGTTGGGGTTAGGGGTTGAGGTTAGGGGTTAAGGATAGGGGTTAGGTGTTAAGGTTAAGTGTTAAGATTAGGGGTTAAGGTTATGGGTTATGCTTAAGCTTAGCAGTTAAAGTTAGGGGTTAGGAGTTAAGATTAGGGGTTAGGGTTAGGGGTTAAGGTTAGGGGTGAGGAGTTAAGGTTGGGGTTAGGGTTAAGGTTATGGGGTTAGGAGTTAAGGTTAGGGGTCAAGGTTAGGGGTTAAGGTTATGGGGTTAGGGGTTAAGGTTATGGGTTAAGGATAGGGGTTAGGTGTTACGGTTAGGGGTTGGGGTTAGGCGTTGAGGTTAGGGGTTAGGGTTAAGGTTAGGGGTTAGGGTTAAGGTTAGGGGTTAGGTGTGAGCAAACTCAGGGTTTTTATTTGTTTGTGTGTGTCACTAATGACAAATGTATTTCACTCTTTATCATAAACACACACTAACAGGAAGTGAGTCACAATTACACCTTCAACAAAAATGTGTCAAAGTTTACAAGAAGAATAATACAATTTAATAAAAGCAAAAGGAATAAATAATAAAAGAGGAACAAAAGCAAAATAAAAAATATGTACTTAAATTTAACATTTACAATTAATAACTGAAATTAGAAATAAAAATAAAATATTAATAAAATTGAATTGAATTATAGAATTATAATTAAAATAATTTCTCTAAATATAGAAGACTAACAAAACAGTAACATTAAATCTGCAGTCTGGAGCACTGATCACAGTTAGAGTTCTAATACCACCACTAATACTAATCATACTAATACCACTAATACTACTCATACCACTACTACTACTACTACTAATAATAATAATAATAATAATACCACAACTAATACTATTACTACTTCTAATAATACATTTTTATTTTTATTTTGTTTATTAATTCTTCACTGTTTCTGATTCTGTTTGTTCTTTATGCTCCGAACTCTTATTAATATTGAAATAAATATTATTTTCTGTTGTATCTATATTTTATCAAGACTCTAAGAGTAAATATAATATTTTTAGCTAAAGCTCCTGTTCATTTGTGTTTTTGTCTGTTATCTTGAGTTTCAGCTTGTCTCCTTCTGGTTTCATTCACAAAAACATGTGTCTCTGGGTTTTAACACAAACCATGTTCACGCGTGAGCTGAAGGTGAGGGAGAGCAGGTGAGAGTTTCCAACAACTCACTCAGCTCAGATCACAGACTCGTACATGTCAACCTTTAGTTCCCCATGCCCTGACAAAATCTGTACTTTTCCCTTACATACAGCCAGGAGCCCTTATACATGAGAAAAAATTCCAATATATAATCCAAAGCACCAATTGTTTTATTCCACATTATACACTCCTATTGTAATCGGCATATTTATCACACTGCATCAAGTTAAAGGGATCAAATAAGCATGTACTGAATATAAAGAAATTTTAGATCCCAGAGAAAACAACTGAATTAAAAAGGACTATATGTACAGTCAAGTAAACAATTATCTACTAAAGAGAATGACTGAACTATAAACTTAATTATTTAATATACATTGAATCAGTAATACCAGAATTATTTATGTAAATTTTGCAAATAAAATGCATTAATATTAAATAGTTCATAAAAATTACATAAAGTTCTATTTGACAAGTGTTGACATCACCTACACTATTACATTCCACCAAAGAAAATTACTGGAAATATAACACCAGTACTAAGTCAGTATGTTAATTAAAATAGTAGGTTACATGTAATAATTTATATATAATCATGTCAAACAGTAAATGAAAGTTAGTAAAAGTTCCATTTGAGAAAAAAAGTGTTGATACCACAAGCGGTGTTCGATTTAACTAAAGATGACTGAACCACATGAAGTATATTATGTAAACAAGGATAAGTGAAAATGTTAATAAATTATAGAATAGAATAGAATAGAGGGTGGCATGGTGGTGTAGTGGTTAGCGCTGTCGCCTCACAGCAAGAAGGTCCGGGTTCGAGCCCCGGGGCCGGCGAGGGCCTTTCTGTGTGGAGTTTGCATGTTCTCCCCGTGTCCGCGTGGGTTTCCTCCGGGTGCTCCGGTTTCCCCCACAGTCCAAAGACATGCAGGTTAGGTTAACTGGTGACTCTAAATTGAGCGTAGGTGTGAATGTGAGTGTGAATGGTTGTCTGTGTCTATGTGTCAGCCCTGTGATGACCTGGCGACTTGTCCAGGGTGAACCCCGCCTTTCACCCGTAGTCAGCTGGGATAGGATCCAGCTCGCCTGCGACCCTGTAGAACAGGATAAAGCGGCTAGAGATAATGAGATGAGATGAGAATAGAATAGAATGCCTTTATTTTCACTATACACATGTACAATGAGATTAAAGCATCTCCAATAACAGTGCAAACAGCATGTAGCAACATAGTTACTGGGAGACCAAATGGTCTCCCAGTGGCCAGATTTGGTCTCCTAGTCAGTGCCAAACCAGCTTCACTAGGAGACCAAATTTTAAACCAAGTTATGTTAGATTGATGCTGAAAGGTAAAACTGAAATGGGATTATGGGAGATGCTTGAATTGCTGGTCCAAATTCATAAGACTGTTTTCTTTGGATTGGAATGTTTAAGAAATATTGAAGTTGGGTTGTCAAGAATGTTCCAATTTCCAAATTATAGACTAAATATACAGTTATTTGATACTATGTTTCACATTGAGCAATAAAATTGAAGATTTTCTTATTTTTCACTATTTCTTAAAATACATAATATTATGAAAGTTGATAAAACAATAATTTAAACTCATAGTGTAATTTTAGTATTTTACCATACTTATGATGAAGTTATGGTAACTTGGCACTGCATTAACTATGTTGATATTATGCTGGCTGAAATGAGGATTCATAATGCGGCAATTTGCATCACAGAATATGCCGCAGCGGTGCAGCCGCATGGACTCTGGGGCCTGTGATTGTATTGCCCAGATCAGTTGGTCTCCTAGTGGAAAATCCTTAAAAAATGCTCTGGCATGTAGAGAGAGAGAGAAAGGAAGGGGGAAAAAAGGGGGGGGGGGGGTAAGGTGCACAGTCCTGAGGTGTATGTGTTGTGTTACACATTATGGAGTGAGGTATTGCTCATTGCACATATAAAGTATTGCACAGAGAGAGTCACATTATAAATTATTGCACGAGAGATTCACATTATAAAATAAAATAAAATATTACACATTTATGAAATATTGCAAGCTAAGGTAAGGTGCACAGTTCTGAGGTGCATGTGTTGTATGTATGATGCACAGTCCTGAGGTGAGGTGAATGTGTTGTGTTTCACATTATGGAGTGAGGTATTGCACATTATAAAAGTATTGCACATAGAGAGTCCCTTATAAAGTACTGCACATTATAAATTATTGCACGAGGAGAGTCACATAGTAAAATAAATAGACTATAAAGTCAGAGCATATCCGAGTTCAGGGTGGTTATGGCTTTCGGAAAGAAGCTGTTTTTGAAATGGTTTGTCTTTGTCCTGATGCACCTGTAGCGCTTCCCTGAGGGCAACAGATCGAATAGATCAAAGCCAGGGTGGGAGCTGTCCTTGATAATGTTCTTAGCTCTGCTAAGGCAGCGGGAGGTGTAAATGTCCATCAGGGAGGGGAGAGGGCAGCCAATGATCTTCTGTGCTGCCTTAACTACCCTCTGGAGCCTCTCCCTGTCTACAGCAGTGCAGCTGCCATACCATACTGTAATACAGTACGTCAGCAGGCTCTCGATGGATGAGCGGTAGAAGGTCAGCAGCAGGTTGGAGTTTAGGTTGTACTTCCTGAGGACTCTCAGGAAGTGTAGCCGCTGCTGAGCCTTCTTAATGACTGCTGTAATATTTACTGACCAGGAAATGTCGGCGGAGATGAGGACGCTGAGAAACCGGAAGGTGTGGACCCTCTCCACATACACATTGTTGATGTAGAGGGGGGCTAGGTCGGTGCTGTGCTCCCTGAAGTCAACAATGAGCTCTTTGGTTTTCTTGGTGTTCAGAGCGAGGTTATTTTCTGAACGCCAGGCTGCCAACTTCAGGACCTGCTCTCTGTAGGCTGCCTCGTCTCCCTTTGAGATGAGTCCGACCACTGTGGTGTCGTCAGCAAACTTGATGATGAGGTTGTTGTTGTGGGTCAAACTACAGTCGTGGGTGTAGAGGCAGTACAGGAGGGGGCTCAGCACACAGCCCTGTGGAGAGCCAGTGCTCAACGTGCAGGTGGAGGAGAAGTGGGGGCCAAGTCTCACAGTCTGGGTCCGGTTAGTAAGAAAGTCCTTTATCCAGGCACATGTGAGAGGGGGGAGGCTGAGAGTGTCCAGTTTTCTAATAAGGATGTCCGGGATTATTGTATTAAAAGCTGAACTGTAATCCACAAAGAGTATGCGGACGTAGCTCTGCTGCTGCTCCAGGTGGTTTAGCGCAGAGTGGAGAGCTACGGTGATGGCGTCCTCTGTGGATCTGTTTGTGCGATATGCGAACTGGTAGGGGTCGAAGTCTGGGGGGAGGTGGTCCTTGATGTGCTGAAGAACTAGTCTCTCAAAGCACTTCATGATTACCGGGGTGAGGGCCACAGGACGGTAATCATTCAGGCTGGTGACGGGAGACTTCTTCGGCACTGGGATTATTGTTGCAGATTTTAGGCAGGGCGGGATGACTGCCTGAGCCAGGGAGAGGTTAAAGATCCTGGTGAAGGTAGGGGCGAGCTGGTGGGCGCACACTGTGAGCACCTTACCAGGTACACCATCTGGGCTGGGAGCTTTCTTGGGGTTCACTGCCAGGAGCACCCGTCTGACATCGTGCTCCTGTACAGTGAAAGGAGTGATGTAGGAACTGTGTGGTGGTGGGGGCAGGGCAGGAGCAGATGAGTGCTGCTGAGATGTTTCAAAGCGAGCAAAGAAGCGATTTAGCTCCTCTGCTAGCGGCGCACTCCAGTCTCCTGTTGGCGCATCACAGTCTCTGAAGTTTGTGATGTCCTGAATGCCCTGCCACACCTCCCGTGTGTTGTTGCTGGACAGGTGGGACTCTATGTGCAGCCTGTGGTCCACCTTGGCTTTATTTATTCCTCTTTTCAGATCAGCTTGAGTGGCTCTGTACAGAGCTCTATCACCTGACCTGAAGGCAGCATCGTGAGCACTGAGGAGTGAGCGGACCTGGCTGGTCATCCAGGGTTTCTGGTTTGGGAAGACCCGGATGTTTTTATCCACTGTCACATTCCCGATGCAGAACTTGATATAGTCCAGCACCGTTCCTGTGAATGTCTCCAGCTCCTGGTGTTCAAATAAGTCCCAGTCTGTCTGTTTAAAGCAGTCCTGTAGTTTGGAGAGTGCATTGTCAGGTCAGGTTGTGATAGTCCTTGTAGTGGGCGTGGCTCTGCGTCTGAGGGGGGTGTAGGCTGGGGAGAGCAGGAGGGAAAGATGGCCTGACTGGCCAAGGTGGGGGAGGGGTATGGCTCTGTACACATGCTTGATGTTGGAGTAAACATGATCCAGAGTGTTCTCCCCTCTAGTAGAACACTTAACATATTGGTAAAACTTCGGCAGTACAGTCTTTAAGTTGGCCTTATTAAAGTCTCCCGCGATTATGTGAACACCGTCGGGGTGGGCCCGCTGCTGTTTGTTTACGGTGTTCAGCAGGAGAGAGAGCGCTGTGTTCACACTGGCGTCAGGTGGAATGTACACAGCTGTGACAATCACTACAGTTAGCTCTCTCGGTAGAAAAAAAGGCCGGCATCTTACAGACATGTACTCGAGGTCTGGGGAACAGTGTTTATCTATAATTGTTCTGTTGTTACACCAATTATCATGCACATAAATACAGAGCCCCCCTCCTCTGCTCTTACCGGAGTCTTCAGTTCTATCCCAGCGGAGCAGAGTGCGGCCTGCTAGTTGCAAGCTAGCTTCAGGTATTTCCGGATGAAGCCAGGTTTCTGTGATAATTAAAACACAGCAGTCCCAAACATAGCGATTTCCAGCGAGTTGTAATTCCAGATCATCCGTTTTATGCACCAGGGATCTGGCATTGGAGAGATACAGGCTCGGTAGAGGTGGCTTGTGTGGTTGTTTTCTTAGCCTTAGCATAGCACCGGACCTGCAGCCCCGCTTCTGCTTCCTCTCCCTCCATCTGCGCCACCTCCTAGACCCGACAACAATCCACGGAGAGCCCGGCGGTCTCGCTATGTCATCTGGGATGTTATGCATGAAGATAAAGTTGCTCGAAACAGATACCTGATGTTGGTCACCGATGGCTAAAAGTGTCTGGCGGGTGTACTGGATGTTCGGAGAACTGATGGTGCACAAACAAGCAAGAAAGAAATACAAAAACAAATAAAAAAAAAAGAGCACTGAAAAGGAGAGCCGTAAGCCGCTGCAACCACATGCGCCGCCATCTACATCTACATTCTAAATTATGAAGTTAAATTGAAAATTTTCCCAATAATTTATAACAAGAATTTAAATCTTATTCCTTTTTGGAGTGTTCTTGGCTGTACAAAGATGTTGCAGATTTGACACTAGATATAAAATCACTGCTTGGGTCGCAGTTGTAGCTCCTCATCACACTTCATTTTAATTTGCAGATGTGCAGTTCATGTGTCTGCAGCTGTATTTTTTCTGTCCTCAGGATGAATTTCCCTAACCAATGAAAAAGCCCTCTCACTATCTGCATCGCTCTGTGGGAGGCACAGCAAAGCAGTAAAAAGTTGTTTCAGTGTTGGAAACCTGGCAACACCCAGAGCAGATTTTACATCCAAGACCTTTCCCCAATATACATCTATTATTTTCCTGGTCAATAAAAGAAAACCAGAGCACGGCAAACATGTAGAAGGTGTTAAATTGCTTCCATCCCCTACTACACATTTTAGAGACAGGTTACCAACGGTCGTTACCACCATTACTCTTCATTCAATACTTTCCCAGTTTACTGATGACTGATGGTAGTAATGAGTGTTGGTCATCTGTGTCTATATTATTACAATTATATTTATATTAAAATGTTTAGGGAAGCGAAACCAGAAATAGCCGGGTAACTACAGTTGCGACTCCCAGTATCGCCTCCCTAAATTATCATCATAATGGAGGAAGCTTTCCTACATGCAAACAGTAAAAACTTAAAAAAAAAAAAAAAAGCTTACCTGTGCAGTCTTTGAATCAGGAAACATTTTTTTTGCTAGCTGTGAAAAATGGTTTGCCACAGTTGGGGGGATGTTGTGTTCCACTAGAAATTGGCAGAACATAACTTCTGCAGCCATCACAGAAGTCTGGGCAGTCCGAGCTGATGTACTTAAATGACCGAGAAAACCACGGGCAACTATAAAACCACATAAATCAAAAATAATTCCATTTCATTGGGCATGCGCGTTTGAAAAAATAAATGATGGATGCTAAGAAAATTTTCTCGGAGTAACGGGAAAAATCTCTGATACAAAACATAATTTTCCCGTATGAAAATCAGTGTATGTCGTATTAGCCAAAAAATTGCATTTTCCCATACAAAATACGGGAAAACCGTATAACTTGACATGTATGCAGACTGAACAGAAAAACACAGATCAAAAGATATTAGTGAAAAATAATCCTCTGTGTTTTGCTCCTCAGCAGTTTTGGGCTCTGACAGAATGATAAAGTGCTCAAGTGAAAAGACTAGTTTCCCTCTGTGATGTCACCAGGTTTAACTGGGAAAGACATGAAACTTTATCTGGTTCCTGAACACCTCACAGCAATCTACAACATTACACTGTAGAGATCAGTGGGGCATCGACAAACATCTACCTGCACTGAGCTTCACTCTGAACCAGAGTTCAACACTCGAGTTCAATGAGGCCGATATTGTCACCTACAGAGCATTCATAACATTACACTCCATCTCCTCCACTCCATCTCCTCCACAACCCTAACCTGAACCCTCACCTGAAACAATTACATGAACACAAATTTAGCTTTGTATCAGCTGTTACTATATTACTATAACTCTGAATAAAGCCCTATTCGCACGGGATTAGTATTACCTGTGAACCTCTGGCGATTTGTAATAATTGCAGAGAATGTCTGAGACGTTGGTCCCGTGCGAATGCGCCATGTCTGTAATTTGTAAAGTAATAATTCTGCTGCAAATTACCTACTATATTTTGTCAAACACAGACGTCCAGTGACAATACTAGTCCCGTGCGAATACGCATGTCCGTGTTTGTTATTGTAATTGCACACGTTTTATATCTTTTCCGGTTACTGTGAGTAGGCTAATGGAGGCTACGGTTGAAATTGCAAGTGGTAGTCGTGCCCCATACCACACTACATGGACTCCGCTTCCCAAAAACAGCAAGAAATCCAAGAGGAGAGCTCGGAGATTTTTGACCTGGATGACTTGTGTGGCTGCTTTCGGTAAGGAACATTTTTAATATTTCATAGCTATAGCCAGGCCATATCCTCCTTGGACTAGGGATGCGAAAACTAAAAAAAAATCTTGACCAACCACCGAGCCTCATTAGCCGGTTAAAGTCGGTTAACCTATGAGTTTAAACAGGGATGCAAACGGCGCGCCTTTTTCACGGCTCGTGCAGATCCGATTTTTTTTGGGGGGGGGGGGGGGGGCATTGGAGTGTCTGAATAATTTAATCAGAGTAAATTCTGTATTAAAATTACTACATAAGCAAATGCCTTACAGTCCATGAAAAAGCCGTGAAAAAGTCGGCATCTGCGCCTTTAGTTTGTGTGGAGAGATGTGATCTGCAATAACATGCATTGTTGGCTACAGACCGAAACATACTTTCAGAATGCACTGGCCAAGGCAGGACTAAACTCCATGTGCCTTCTAATAATAATTTAAAAAAAAACAGAATAGTAGCTAATTTGTAAGCTAAAAAGCCTGTGTCTACACTTTTTTCTTTCGCCGAGTGGCAGCGGGAGGGCGGGACATGACTGACTGGGTGTTTCTGATTTGTCAGCTGTCTTTAACTGTGGCGGGAGGGCGGGACATGACTGACTGGGTGTTTCTGATTTGTCAGCTGTCTTTAACTGGGGCGGGAGGGCGGGACATGACTGAATGGGTGTTTCTGAAGTACAGGATGTTACGACATATCCGGTCTTGATGTCTGTAAATTGAGTAAATTACGGACTTTGCTTATCCCGTGCGAATGCAAGGGATTTAACACAGAGGTTGGGTGGGAATTTACAAATTACTATAGGTTCACAGGTAATACTAATCCCGTGCGAATAGGGCTTAACTCTACTTTTTTCCCCTACACTTGTCGTTCTTCAGATAAGGTGGGTCAGACACACTTCTTTGTGAACATCTTATAAGTGACTCTTTCATAACATTTTTGGTGTGTCATGGGTTTGATTGTCGGTCTCTGATGGTTGTGCATTGTCTTGTGTGTATCCTCCATGAACACCTCTATTCTCCTCTGCAACAGAACTCTCAGACACTGCAGGAACTTCAGATGGTTCTACTGGCATACAACCATGATAGGTCTGATCTCAGATAACAACGAGTCAGCCTACAGGGAAGAGGTCAAGAAGCTGGAGTCGAGACAACAACCTCGTCTTGAACTCCAAAAAGACAAAAGAACTCATCGTGGACTCAGGAGAGAGAAGCATGGAGGCCACCACTCCATCAGCATCAGCGGTGAGAATGTGGAGGTAGTCCAGAATTTCTGATTTCTTGGCATACACATCAGCCAGGATCTGTCATGGAACACAAACGCTTCGACACTGGCTAAAGAAGGTCTCCAGAGGCTCCATTGCCTGAGGACCCTGAGGAAAGCACAACTGCCTTAACAGCTGCTGATGAACTTCTACAGGTGCACCATAGAGTCAGTGATCACGTACTGCATCACTGAGTGGTACTCAGGCTGCACCTTGGAGGATAAGACGACCCTGCAGCACATCATAAAAACAGCTCAGCGGATCACAGGCACTACACTTCCATCACTGGAAGAAATCCATCACACCCGGTGCACCCACAGAGCCAAAAACATTATCAAGAACCCAATCCATCCTGGACACGGACTCTTTACCCCTCTGCCATCTGGAAAGCGCTACAGAACTCTGTATGCCCACACAACTCGGCTGAGGAATAGCTTTTACCCCATAGCTATCACACTACTGAACTCACAGCACCCCCACCCACCCCCAATCCGCAGGTCTGAACAGCACACGTCCACTCACTCACTGCTGCTGTTCTACTGTGCAATGCAGCCCATGGCATTTGGCCGGTTCTGTATATTCTGTGCTGTATATTATTATATCAACACTAGTGCAATAACATACTCATGCACTTTATTATATACATAATCTTACTCCTTCATTTGTGCATATTACTTCAATAATTCTGTTCTACCTCAATAATTTTACTGTGTATATTTGTGTTTGTATTACTTTTTTGTTGAAGTACTTTTATACTTTAATAAATTTAACTGAGTATCTGCTGGCTTGTTCTAAACAACATCTCACTGTACTTGTACAGTGACAATAAAAGCATCTTGTGTCTTGTCACTATTAGTGGTTCAGTGATCCCAGGTTCTAACGAGTTCTTGTCATCTGATCGCACCAGGATCTGATCTACATGTCTGCGTATGATATTATCATCCCCTAACATGACCTTTTAGGAAACTGTTCCTGTGACTTTGACAATAAAACCAGGGATCCACTTCGGCCTGGGACAGATGTTTGTTATGGAAACTTTGACCTGGTACTTGATTCTCATGATGTTTCTTTTGGATTCTCTGTTTTTATTTCACCCTTATTCTGAGGTCAGGGTGAACTTGGTCCAGCGTTGATTGGAACCTTCTACTTTGCAAAATTTCAGCAGGAGACATCCCCGTGGATAAAGACTGCCTGCATGTCCTTCATTTAGGATGCTACATCTCTACAGAAACACTCCCATAATAATCACACTTCTTTTTTTAACTCGTTTATGTGGAGTGTCTGCTGGAGTATGTGACATTTCCTCATTACAGGTGTGAATTTTATTTCCTGTATGAATGTGTTTTTATACTCAGCTGGTTTTAAAATTTAAACAAATGATCCATGTCTCAAATCACAGACCCTCATTGTATATTCACAAATATTTAATAATCTTGAAAATCCAGAAGACTCAAAGCAGATCTTTTTGTAGGCGTACACAATTAGTAGGCAAATCACTATTATGATCTGATCATTATTTCTATGCATGTTATCCAATTTTATAACCATATAAAACCTGAATGCTAACTGGATATAATTATTTTCAAGTGAAGTTAATTGTTTAATGAGGGAGGTTGAAGCTCAATTAGATTATCACCATTTTTAAAGGTGCACATAATTATTAGGCAGCTTTTCTACATCAGGAAAATGGGCCAAAAAAGAGATTTAACTGAGACTGAAAAGTCAAAAATTGTCGATGCAGCACACTATCGCCTATTGAGGCATGGCCACTGGCCAATCAAACGCTTTGTTATGAATACTCAACAGGGTCACAAAAACGTTGACTGTAAAAGAATAAACCATGAGATTACCAGGAACCTGTCAGCCACCAGTGCCACCATATTTCAGAACTGCAACCTTCCAGGAGGGTCCAGAAATACAAGGTGTCAAGTACTCAGAGACATGGCTACGCTAAGGAAGGCTGAAACACAACCACCACTGAATAAGACTCTCAGGCTGAAGCATCATGACTGGGCCAAGAAAGACCGAGTTCTCAAAGGTTTTATGGACAGATGAAATGAGAGGTGCTCTAAAGGGACCAGAAGGGTGGGCCACTAGTGGGCACTGAGTAGCAGTTTGAGCAAGCCAACAGAAAGATGGAGAAGGGGTGCAGCTGTGGGCTTGTTGTTAACAACAAGTTCATTGGACCTTTTCAGGTTGAAGACTGAAAATCAACTCCCAAACCTACTGCCAGTTTCTAGAAGACACTTTCTTCAAGCAGTGGTACAAGAGGAAGTCAAGAAGGCCGTGATGTTTATGCAGGACAATGTTCCATGCTGTCCATGATGATGGCTCATCAGCAAAAGCATCAAAGATGACTGAATGATGACCTGCCCCCTTTCTCACCTGAATTAATCCTATTGAGAACTTCTGGGACATTCTGAAGCATGAGGTTTACAGTGAGGGAAGACCATTCAGCTCTCTGAACTGTGGCTCCACGACTAAAACTGATCACGAACAGATCAAGAAACTGACTGATCCAATAGATGGAAGGCTCATAGTGGTTTCTGAAAAGAAAGGTGCCTATAGTCTTCACTGAATAGTTATGAAGAGCCAATTTTTATGTTATTTTCTTTAGTTGTTTGTTAAATAATACCTTACGATGGAAGAATAAATAAGAGAACATTTAAAAATGTATTTACCTGAGAAATACTCATACTAAAAGTTGCCTGATAACTGCATACTAAAAACTTTCTCTGAGAATTTTTTGTTGTTGTTCTGCTTTGATGTGAAAAAAAATTAGGATGAGACCGCTGTATTTGTTCACTAATAAAATTAAGCTGAGAAAAAAAAATTTTGCCTAATAATTGTGCATACAGTGTAAGTTTTTAAAATTCCAACTGTAATAAGAAAATTAATAATGTTAGTACTCCATCATGGTCTAGAATAGTACAAGTGTGCAATTCCAGACACAATGCTAGTTTGTTTATTCAGTTTCAGACACAGTGTTACATGGTGCTATACTGTCTCCACTATTTACAATCCTGTTTCAGAAAAAGTCAGGACTCTGTGTCAATAAAAACAGAATGCGATGATTTGAAAATCATGGAAACTCTATATTTCTCCAAAAATAGAACAAATACAACATAAATGTTGAAACTGAGAATTTATTTATTTATTTTTTAAAGTTCATTTTGAATTTAGTGCCCACAACAATTTAAACAAAAAAGTTGGGACAGGGGCAACAAAAGACCAAAAATGTTGTGTAATGTTGTTAAAAACAAACAAACAAACAAACAAACAAACAAACAAACAAACAAACAAAACAACTAATTTGGTTAATTATTAACAGGTCAGTAAGGTGATTGGGTATAAAAAGGGCATCTCAGAGAGGCGGAGTCTCTCCGAAGTAAAGATGGGGCGGGGTTCACCACTCTGTGAAAGACTGCGTGGGCAAACAGTGCAACAAGTTTAAGAATAACGTTCCTCAATGAAAAACTGCAAAGAATTTGGGGGATCACATCATCTATGGTCCAAAATATCATTAAAAGATTCAGAGAATCTGGAGAAATCTCTGTATGTAAGAGACTGGATGCCTGTGATCTTCAGGCCCTCAGGAGACACTGCATTAAAAGCAGACACGTGTCTGTAGTGGAAATCAGTGTATGGGCTCAGGAACACTTCAGAAAACCATCGTCTGTGAAAACACTTCATTACTGCATCCACAAACGCAAGTTAAAACCAGATATAAACAATATCCAGAAACCCCGCCCCCTTCTCTGGGCCCGAGCTCTTTTACGATGGACTGAGGCAAAGTGGAAAACTGTCCTGAGGTCTGATGGATCAAAAGTAGAAATTCTTTTTAGAAATCATGGACCCCACGTCCTCCAGGCTAAAGAGGAGAGGGACCATCCGGCTTGTTATCAGTGCACAGCTCAAAAGCATTCAGCATCTGTGATGGTATGAGGGGGCGTTAGTGCACATGACATGGGTAGCTTGTACATCTGGGAAGTCATCATTAATGCTGAATGATATAAACACGTTTCAGAGCAATATGCTGCCATCCAGACTAAATCTTTTCCAGGGAAGGCCTTCCTTCTTTCAGCAAGACAACGCCAAACCGCTTTCTGCACATATTACAACTGCATGGCTCCGTAGTAAGAGTCCGGGTGCTAAACTGGCTTGCTGCAGTCCAGACCTGTCTCCCATTTAAAACATTTGGCACATTATGAAGCATAAAATATGACAAAGGAGACTCCGACCTGTTGAGCAACTGAAATTGTATATCAGGCAAGAATGGGACAACATTTCTCTTTCAAAACTACAGCAGTCGGTCTCCTCAGATCCCAAACGTTTACAGTGTTGTTAAAGTAGAGGTGATTCAACACAGTGGTAAACACGCCCCTGTCCCAACTTTTCTGAAACGTGTTACTGGCATCAATTTCAAAATGAGCAAATATTAAAAAAAAAAAAAAATTCTGTTTCAACATATGTTGTTTTTCTACTATTTTCAATGAAATATAGGGTTTCCATGATCTGCATATTATTGCATTCTGTTTTTATTTACAGTTTACACAGCATCACAACTTTTTTGGAATTGGGCTTTTGTACCACATAGACAAGTCATATGGAGTTCTGAAGATTTGTAGAAAGCAATGTGCCAAATAATCATAGATAACGCCCATTATACATGCTAACACATTACTACTCCAGGAACTGCAGCTTCACACTAACGATGTTAATACGTGCGCACGCGTGTGTGTGAATAACGTCACAATATATCTGTACATCTACCACTGTTTTACACACACACACACACACACACACACACTTACTCTTATTGGGGTTTATTAACACACACACACACGACTGAGTGTGAATATGAGCCCCGTGTCTCTTGTAAGTGTCCACGTGTCCTCACACACATTTGACTCTGCACACAGAGAGTAAAATTCCATTTCCCATGATGCCCTGCTCAGAGGCCTTGACTCTGTAAACTCTCCGTCTCCACTTCAATTGACACCACATGATGACCAGGAATCATCGCCAACCCCAAAACACGTGGCTCGGCCTGAGAGAACGAGTCTGAAAGAGAGAGAGAGAGAGAGAGAGAGAGAGAGAGAGAGAGAGACACACACACGACACAGGGGAGAGGCATACAGGAGAGAGAGAGGACAGATACAGGAGCAAGAGATGGAGAGAGTTAAGGGATACATTCAAACACAGAAAGGTTGTTTGTGTTTATGTACATTGCACAAGTGTGTGTGTGTGTACTGTGTGTTTGTGTATGCAGTGTGTATTGTGCTTGTCAAGTTTATTTGTATCGTGCTTTTAACAATAAACATTGTCGCAAAGCAGCTTTACAGAATTTGAACGATGTAAAACATGAGCTAATTTTATCCCTAATCTATCCCCAATGATGAAGCCTGTGGCGACGGTGGCAAGGAAAAACTCCCTCAGACGACATGAGGAAGAAACCTCGAGAGGAACCAGACTCAAAAGGGAACCCATCCCCATCTGGGCAACAACAGACAACATGACTATAACATTAACAGTCCTAACAAAGTCAGCTTCGTTGATGCTATAAACCCCACACCAACGGAAACCCGATCGCAAAACCGTTCACAACAACCGCAGTCCCAAAGTCGGCAAGTCAACTGCAGTCCCCAGCCACAAAAGCACCACTGCAAGAGTCCAGAGCGTCCTCCAGGCGCGACCACCAACTGTCCACATGGGGCCGTCCTTCACAGGAGCGATGTGATGAGACTCCAACCAGACACAGGGCACCAGGATGGATCAGGCAGGTCCGAGGAGCAGAAGAGGTTCAGCATCTCGATCCCGGGACCAACATGTAACTCAGAGGGACACAGTTTGTGTATGCAGTGTGTATTGTGTGTACAGTCAGAGAGACAGAGATTGTGTGTGCAGTGTGTGTACAATGTGTGTGTACTGTGTGTATATGTACAGCATGTGTACAGCCAGAGAGAGAGCAAGAAAGTGTGTATAGAGTGTGTACAGTGTGTGTAGTTCGTACATACCGTGTATACAGTGTGTGTAGTGTGCGTATAACGTGTATACACTGTGTAGCATGTATAGTGTGTGTAGACAGTATGTGTAGTGTGTATGGTTCAAGTTCAAGTTCACTTTATTGTCAATAATGCCATCTGTGCAGGACATACAGAGAATTGAAATTGCGTTTCCCTCTTATCCACAGTGCAAACAGTAATAAACATGAAATATAAAATATAGGTACAAGATATAAACTATAAAAAGAGGAAGAAAAAAAACCCGGGGGGGGGGGGGGGGGGGGGGGGGGCGTTATTTACACACACAAGCTAAAGCTATCTAAGAAAAGACAAGACGGTGGCAACCCAGAAAGTGCAAACGTGGCAGTGTGAACAGAATTAACGATATAAATTTAAATGTGACAAACAACAATATAAACAGAATGAGCAATGTAAACGGGAACAGCAGTCTGACAGTATAGTAATTATCAGTATTAATATAAATAAATAAATGGCAGTATGAGCAAAATTTTCAGTGTAAGTATAAATATGGCAGATATGTATAAAGTGTAAACAGTGTTCTAAACAGTTTTTATATAGTGCAATTAACTTTAAAAAAAAAAAAAAACAGACCCCGTGTAGACAGTATTGTAAACAGTTTGAACGTAGTGCAATTTAATTCCGTTACAGTTCGTTAAAGTGGCTGGTGGCATTTGGTTTGTGTATTAAGGGAAGGGGGTACTGGCCTGGGAGGGAGTTCAGCATCCTGACGGCTTGGTGGATGAAGCTGTCTCTCAGTCTGCTGGTTCTCGCCCAGAGGCTTCTCATTCTCCTCCCAGAAGGCAGGAGGCTGAAGAAGTGGTGGTTGGGATGGGTGGAGTCGCCCGCAATGCTGAGTGCTCTGCGGGCCAGGCATGTGTTGTAAATATCCTGAAGGGAGGGTAGGGGGACACCTTATGAGCACCTGATGATGATCTCAGCTGCTCTCACTATGCGCTGCAGGGTCTTCCGGCAGGATGCAGTACAGCCGCCATACCACACAGTGATGCAGCAGGTCAGGATGCTCTCGATGGTTCCGCGGTAGAAGGTCTACATGATAGTGGCTGGTGCTCTAGCTCTTTTCAGTCTGCGGAGGAAGTAGAGGCACTGCTGAGCTTTCCTGGCCAGCGATACAGTGTTGCTGCTCCAGGAGAGATCCTCAGTGAGGTACACACCCAGGAACTTGGTGCTGCTCACTCTCTCCACAGCAGCACCATTGATGGTCAGTGGAGGATGCTGGGTGGAGGCTCTCCGATAGTCGACAACCATCTCCTTCGTCTTCTCCACATTAAGAGAGAGATTGTTGTCTCTGCACCACGCAGCCAGTTGGTTCACCTCGTCCCTGTAGTATGACTCATCATTGTTGTTAATGAGTCCCATCACAGTCTTGTCATCCGCAAACTTGATGAAGAGGTTGCTGTTGTGTGTTGGTGTGCAGTCGTGGGTCAGCAGGGTGAAGAGAAGGGGGCTGAGCACACATCCTTGAGGGGCCCCTGTGTTCAGTATGATGGTGCTGGATGTGTTGCTGCCGACCTGGACTGCCTGTGGTCTTCCGGTCAGGAAGTCCAGCAACCAGTTGCAGAAGGAGGTGTTTAGTCCTAGACAGTCCAGTTTCTGTATCAGCTGCTGGGGGATGATTGTGTTAAATGCTGAACTAAAGTCTGAGAACAGCATCTGCATGCAAGAGTCCTTAGTGTCCAGGTGAGTGAGAGCTGAGTGGAGAGCGGTGGAGATTGCATCATCAGTGGACCGATTGGCCCGATATGAAAATTGGTACGGGTCCATGGAGGGAGGGAGGATAGATTTGATGTGCTGCATGACTAACCACTTGAAGCACTTCATAATGATGGGGGCCAGTGCCACAGGGCGGTAGTCATTGAAGCAGGATGGAGAGGCCTTCTTTGGAACAGGGATGATGGTGGTGCTCTTGAAGCAGGTGGGGACAACAGCTTGGCTCAGGGAGGTGTTGAAGATGTCTGTGAGCACTTCTGTGAGCTCCTCTGCACAGTCCTTTAGCACACAACCTGGAATGTTGTCAGGTCCTACAGCTTTGCGGGTGTTGATCCTGGAGAGGGATCTCCTCACACTGGCTGGAGACAGGGACAGCACCTGGTCATCCGGAAGGAGTGGTGTCTTCTGTGCAGGCATGCTGTTGTTGGCTTCAAACCGTCCAAAGAAGTTGTTTAGACTGTTCAGCAGAGTGATGTCCTTGTCACAGGTCTGTGGTTGAGGTTTATAGTCCGTGATGGTCTGTATCCCCTGCCACAGGCTCCTTGTGTCTCTGCTGTCAGTGAAATGATGGGCTATCCTGCTACTGTACTGCTTCTTTGCTAGTCTGATGCTACGGGACAAGTTGGCTCTTGCTGATCTCAGACCAGCCTCATCACCTGCTCAGAAAGCAGCGTTCCGGACTTTCAGTAACTGATAGACTTCCCCCGTCAGCCATGGTTTCTGGTTGGCCTGTACTGTGATGGTCTTAGTGTCCGTGACATCATCAGTGCATTTACTAATGTAGGCTGTAACAGTGTCTGAATACTCCTGGATGTTGATCTGGTGGTTGTAAGTGGCTGCCTGCTTAAACATGTCCCAGTCTGTGATGTTAAAGCAGTCCTGAAGTGCTGAGGAAGCACCCTCTGGCCACACCCGTACCTGCTTCTGGACCGGTCTGGTGACTTTGACCTTCGGCCTGTATGCTGGCATTAGCATAACAGTGATGTGGTCTGAAGCACCAAGATGGGGGAGGGGTGAGGCCTTGTATGCTCTTCTCAGTGTAGTGTAAACCTGGTCCAGGGTGTTGTTTCCCCGTGTTGCAAAGTCAATGTGTTGATGTAACTGAGGAAACACTGTTTTGAGATTTGCGTGGTTGAAATCCCCAGCTACGATGAGAAGGCTGAAAACATATCTGTTTAGTCAAGCCTTTTGTTAATGGTGTTTATGAGGTAAAGGAGTAGATCTGGAGGATCCTCAGACAGAGTGTTTTGGTAAACTGGGATGTATGGATGCTGTCAGTCCCCACTCGCTTGCTCACTCGAGTTTGTTGACGGTGCAGTGGCTGGCTGCTTTATGTCCCGGGGCTCCCTCATGCCTGTGTTACCGTCTGGCTCTCTCCTTTTAGTTATGCTGTCATAGTTAGTTGCCGGAGTCCCTGCTTGTACTCGGTGCAATATGTATACTGTTCCTACTTATTCAGGTGACATTGGGCATACCTAACCACCTGTGTTTTCTTTCTCTCCCCCCCCACTCCAAATCTGTCCCTCTGAGTTACATGGAGTCAACAGGAAATCTTTTGGTGGAGACGGTGGGGACCTCGACTGGCTATCGTAGCCTGCAGGGAATCGGCCGTCAGACATTCTGTCGCATGTCCCAGACCCGGTGAAATGTAACTGAATTGTCTTGGCCAGGCCTAAGGGTCCCAGCTGCATCTCATCATTGCTGAGGAGTGTGCTCCCATCACCCAATCAAGCATCCAGCCAGAGCAGGTCATGATATATTTTTTACCATATTAACATGCCATTGTGTGTCATGCCTGATGTAAAGACTCTCGTCTCTGCGAGCCTACCACACAGATTTAATACTTGTCATTTTTAGGGCATACCTAACAACGTGTTTTCTTTCTCTCTCTCCCCCCCCCCCCCCCATCTGTCCCTCTGAGTTACATGTTGATCCTGGGATTGAGATGCTGGCCTCTTCTGCCCCTCGGACCTGCTTGATCCATCCTGGTGCCCTGTGTCTGGTCGGAGTTTTATCGCCCCACTCCTGTGAAGGACGGCCCCATGAGGACAGTTGAGGGTTATACCTGTTAAAACTGTTAATATTATAGTCAGGCTGTCTGTTGTTGCCCAAATGAGGATGGGTTCCCTTTTGAGTCTGGTTCCTCTCGAGGTTTCTTCCTCATGTCGTCTGAGGGAGTTTTTCCTTGCCACCGTCGCCACAGGCTTGCTCATTGGGGATAGATTAGGGATAAAATTAGCTCATGTTTTAAGTCGTTCAAATTCTGTAAAGCTGCTTTGCGACAATGTTTATTGTTAAAAGCGCGATACAAATAAACTTGAAACTTGAAACTTGAGAAGTCCCTCTGGATGGGCTGTCTGTTGGTCGCTGATGGCGCAGTACAGTTCACTCAGTGTCTTGTCCCTATCGTTGTTGTTGCAGCTGGGAGGAATGTAAACTGCAACAAGCAGGATGGCAGAAAACTCCCTCGGTAGATAGAAGGGCCGGCACTTGATGATCATAAACTCCACAAGGGGTGAACAGTGTCTGCAAACTACCACAGCGTCCTGACACCAAGCATCCCTGATGTAAACACAGACCCCGCCGCTGCGGGTCTTACCTCCTTCAATGAGGGCTCTGTCTGCTCGATAACATGTTAGCCGGTCAAGCTGGATGGCGGAGTCCAGTATGCTGTCGTTGAGCCATGTTTCCGTGAACACAAAAACACAGCACTCTCTCACAGCCTGCTGGGTCGTTCTCAAAAGGTGAATATAATCCAGTTTGTTATCCAAGGAGCGTACATTGGCGAGTACGATGGACGGTATAGCCGGCTTGTGTGGATTAGCCATTAGCCTGGCTCGGATACCCCCGCGCTTTCCCCGCTTCTGCTTCCTCTCGCACCGCCTATGGCGCTTCCTCTGCGGGTGTGCAGCAGTAATGGAGGTCGATGTCAAAGCGGGCCGCCAGAGTAGGCCGAGGTCATAGCTCCGTAGCTCCTTAGCGTGCGCCGGGTTTAACTTACAGAAAAAAGTGTTGCCAATGTCAAAAAGAGTCCTATGGCTGTATGTGCGCCTCGGGACGGACAAACGCAACGAAAACATACAATCACTCGAGCACACCGACGAAGACAAACATGTAAACACCACATTATCGAGACAGAGAGGAGCCGCTGTGTCCGCATGCGCCGCCGCCATTTTAGAAAAAAGCGTGTATACAGTGTGTGTAGTGTGTGCGTAGCGTGTATACAGTGTGTGTAGCGTGTATATAGTGTGTGTATGTGTAGTGTGTGTAGCATGTATAGTGTGCATAGTGTGTGTACAGTGTGTAGACAGTATGTGTAGTGTGCGTAGTGTGTAGACAGTGTGTGTAGCAGGGCGGCAAGGTGGTGTAGTGGTTAGCGCTGTCGCCTCACAGCAAGAAGGTCCGGGTTCGAGCCCCGTGGCCGGCGAGGGCCTTTCTGTGTGGAGTTTGCATGTTCTCCCCGTGTCCGCGTGGGTTTCCTCCGGGTGCTCCGGTTTCCCCCACAGTCCAAAGACATGCAGGTTAGGTTAACTGGTGACTCTAAATTGAGCGTAGGTGTGAATGTGAGTGTGAATGGTTGTCTGTGTCTATGTGTCAGCCCTGTGATGACCTGGCGACTTGTCCAGGGTGAACCCCACCTTTCGCCCGTAGTCAGCTGGGATAGGCTCCAGCTCGCCTGCGACCCTGTAGAACAGGATAAAGCGGCTACAGATAATGGATGGATGGACAGTGTGTGTAGCGTGTGTAGTGTGTATACAGTGTGTGTATAGTGTGTACCGGTGGTCCTCAGGAACTCTTGAGCAGAACCCAGAATGACGTTACAGTCTCGGTCAGTGCAGAGGAAAAGGCCAAGCAGCGTTCTCCCGTCTGTCATACGGATTTTCATGCTCTTATTCAGCAGATTCTCCAGCTTCTGTCTTGCACACATATAGAGACACTGCTCCGACTGACACACACACACACACACACACATACAGTCACATTGATGTTCATAAATACACCTGAGTGCAAAGAACAAATCAGTGTTACTCCACACTGCTGTTTAGTTCTGGACTCTGATTGGTCAGAAGGTGTTGATTAATTCTCTCTACAATAGCAGCTGTGACAGTGCTGCAGGTTTATATTAATGCGCTCATTATAAATGTTATTGTTTCTACAGTAACAGCTCATTTACAGAGACACAGAGCAGATGGTGCACTGATAATAAATGTTAAAAAACGTGTAACTCATGGGCGCCGCCACCATTGAATGTGAAGGGGGCGTGTCCCCCTCACATTTCATAATTCTTCGTTTGGACCCCCCACATTTAACATAAAATATTAGTTCACCCAGCGCCATTTCTATTGCTTCGTGAAAGAATCCATTCCACTTGATCAATAAGAGAATACACAGACCACTGAAAATCCACTCCGGGTTTTCCAGGCGCTCCCTACAACAACTCACCGCGCGCGAGTGAAGTGAATCTCAGCGCGAGCAGAGAAATGTTGGTGCAGCTGCTCAAAAGTGGAGGAGGTGACGTCAGCCCCATTGCAACCTCACAATGTCTAGCTTTTGCTAAAACCTTATTCTTTTGTTACATGCCCTCAAAATTAACCCTAGGCCTCGTTAAATTAATGTTCAACTAAACAAAGAAATAAACTTAGCCTAATGGGGTGTTCCATTATGCTGGTTGTTATTCCAGGTGGATTGTGAAGGAAAGGGGGATAAAAGTTATGAAGTGGTAGAAATTGTGGTGACACCAATGTAAGAAGGAGTTCTATCTATAAATCTATTTGTTATATTAATATGTAAACGTTACTGTAGTACCGCCATTGCATGTAGGTTGACAAAACTGCATGTTCATTGTGTGAAGTTCTCTTTTATGTGTCATTGCTTGACACAGTGTGATTGTGTGTTATGAAGACTGCATGATGCCATGCCATTTTTGTTATAAGCATCACTAAATTGGAAAAAAGTAAAATGCACCCACTAAAGTCACTGTTGGTCATGAACAAACCTGCACCTGTCCATTGTGTGAAGTTATTTTTTATGTGTCACCGTTGCTTGACAGTGTGATTGTGTGTTATGAAGTTTGCATGATGCCATGTCATGCCTGGTCATTGTGTGAAATTATGAATATTCTTATTTTTAAACATACAGTTGATTGTCACTATTGCTTGGCCCAGTGGCATGTTGTGTTACATCTAAAACTAAATAAAAAAGGAAACGCAAAATAAAAAGTAAAATGCACCCATAAAGTCATTGTTGGTGATAAATTGTGTCACGTTCATCTCATTATCTTCGGCAGAGCAGTGGGTTTAAAAACAGGCTGATGAATATATGGACGAGTTGAATGAGGACTTATTGTTGAGTCTCTAAAATAGTCATTGAATTAAGTGACTTTTGTAGGTAAAATTAGGTGTTTAACAACCTGTTAAAAATACACCAGAATGCAGGAAATGGCATCTAATTAATTAAAAATTTTCTAGACGAGGACCCCCAGACCCTCCACCAGTAAAAATGTTTCTGACGCCTCTGGTGTAATTGTTGAGATGTTGAAGTTTTCTCGAAGGAGTTGTGTGTGTCAGCGCTTTGTGACAGTCAGGCAACACAGACGCAAATTCCCTTAGTCATCCATCACCATGGGAAAGAAAAGAGACACACAAACCCAAAGAGGGAGAAGTGTATCGACCTTCATAAGTCAGGGAATGGCTATATATATATAAAAAAACAAAACAAAACTCCTCGCCTGAAAATGTCCATTTCTTCTGTTAGGGCAGTAATAATAAAGTGGACACCAACTGGAACTGTTCCACACTCACCAGGAAGCGGAGCCGAGTTTATTTTACCCCACGGACAGTGAGGAGGGTAAGAGAGGCAAAAAAATCCCTAAGGGTCACTGCTGGTGAATTACAAGAAAAAGTCAAATTTTGGGGTTTCTGAAATCTCCAAAACCCCCATCAGACTCCACCTCCATGCCAACAGATTATTTGGAAGGTTCCAGAAAAAAGTCTTTTCTGTCATTTAACCCCAAATGTGAGCGCCTGAAGTTTGTGAAACGCTACGACAACTTTGACTGCAACTGTGTTCTCTGGTCTGATGGAACAAAAATGGAGCTTTTTGGCAACAAACACTTGCAGTGGGTTTGGAGTACAAAGAAGGATAGCTATAATGAAAAGAACCCGATCCCAACTGTAAAATATGGTGAAAGTTCTGAGATGTTTTGGGATTGTTTTTCCTCCAAAGGCCCTGAACCCTTGTTAGGGTCCATGGCGTCATGGACTCCATGAAAACACCAGGACATTTTAAATCAGAATCTGGCTCTTCTGACAGGAAACTAAAACTGGGCCCTCATTGGATCTTCCAGCAGGACAATGATCCAAAGTCCAAATCAACACTAAAATGGTTCACTGAAAATCACAGAATCGAGCTTCTGCCCTGAACATCTCAGTCCCCTGAGCTGAACCCCAGTGAAAACCTGTGGGCGGAGCTGAAGAGGAGAGAGAGAGAGAGAGAGAGCACAAGAGAGGGTCGAGGCCCCTGGATGATCTGAAGAGACTGTGTAAAGAGGAACGGGCTCAATGCCCCGCTCTGGATCTCCGACATTATAAAACGTTATAGGAGACTCAGCGCTGTTTTACTAGTAAAGGGGGTTGGACAGAGTATTAAATGCAGGGGTGCCAATAATAATAGCACTTTTTTTAGAAACAGAGGTAGTTATTTCTTGATAGCGTATTCGTTTTTCTCTGAATAAATGTATTTTAATTAAAGGTTGGATTTTTCCTCTTTGTTTTTTTTCTCCAGTGTGAGATGAAGCCACTTCCCCTAACCCTTTTTAAGAGGGGTGCCAATAATTATGCAGAACACCGCGTGTGTGTGATCAAGCCCTTTAGCTGTATTTTTTTAAACAGTCAGATCTTTCTTATCTATTAATGCTATCATGCTAACGCTAGCAGGTTCACATGCAGCACATCTTTTATTGAAACTAATATTCTCTGAACCGCGTGTGTGTCTGTACCTCAGTCTGCATGTCTGCGCCGTTCTCCGCCATCGGAAAAACACCCGCAATGAAACCTTCAAACGCGCACCGCCATTACTGCGAACCCAGCTCAACACACTGCGCATGCGCACGCCGGCTCACGGTCACTAACGCGCATGTGCAGAAATGACGCATGATGTTAATCTCACATTACACACGTGACAGGAAGATGGCCGTGTTGCAGTTTATTCAGACCGTGTGTGAATAAACTACTACAATCTACTCATGATTGATATAAAAGTCACTTTTTAATCATCATCAATTCATGAAAACGAAAAGCAGAACAGTAAATAAATCAAATGACAATCATTAAAATGCAGTAAATGACCCCTAACATCACAAAAACAGCTATGATTGTCATGAACAAAACAGTAATATTCAGACTAAATTTGATCATTTTTAAAGAAAGAAATGTCCTTAATTATTACACCACCATGACTACCATATGAAGATCTGTTTAAACTCCTTTCATTGTAACTGCAGTTTCATTCATCTCAAGCTTCGTCCTGCTCTCAGTGATGGAGAACGACCCCAGGATTCATCAGGCAGGAGATTGTGCGTGGAGGTCCGTGGAGCCGCCAGTTTATTTTCAGCGACTACACCACAAAGACACCAGCCCACATGCACTGGAGGTCCATCGCACCCTGCAGCTGTACAGTTCATCTTTAAAACAATATAAAGACAATCAAATGTGCAATAATTTGTGGAGAAAAATGCTAATCTACTGTGTGTGTGTGTGGAACTCATCCTCCAAGTGGACTAGAAAGTAGAATAATGACACTATTAACCATTGCACAGCACACTGCACATTAACACTTGGGTTTTAGGATGGATGACATATTCAAAAAATCATGTCTAGAGCAAGCAAAGATTACTGATCATGTTGATGGTTGTGGTGCTGATTCTTCAGATGGAATTGGTGTTGCCATTGATTGTGTTAATTGCAGTGATGGTATGTGGCGGATTGTGGTGTTGGTGCAGGTTACAGTGAATGTGTTGATCCCATTTATATTGATGGTATTGATGCTGGTTGTGGTGATGTTGATTAAGGTGATGGTCCATTTGGTTCCTGTGTTGGTTGTCATGGCGCCTCGTGTGCGAGTTTCTCAAGTGCTGCTCCTTGAACACGCAGGACGTGCCACCCCTCCACCATCGTCAGATCCTCTGCTCCTTTACTCATGTAGAAGTCCAGAGACGATTTATTCCAACCCAACACAGAAAACTGCAGATGCATGCACTGCTGTTCTACACACACCTACACACACACACACACACACACACTGCAGTCACCTGAACACAATTACATCAGGAAAGAAACTGAATTAAAACTCACTCGAGCTACAGACGCCATCAGTGCTTTTCCAACACCTTTACCTGTGAGGAGGGGAGGAGGAGAGACCTGAAACACTGTTCAGAGGGGGAAAAAAAAAGAGGAGGGACAAAAAACAAACAAACAAACAAAAAACACACACCTCTGAACTCAGGCATAACATACAGATCCTCCATGTAGATGCGCCTCCCTTTCCATGTGCTGTAGGTGTAGAAATAGATCACATAGCCAATTGTGGTGTGTCCTACACACACACACACACACACACACAGTAAGTCAGTGTTCAGTTGCTTGCATGACATTAAGCTGAATCAGTAATCTTGTGAGTGAGACTTTGCCCCAGTGTGAGCTTGATTACACTCTCAACTATTATTAATCAACACCATCACCCACCTTCATCAGATTTCAGATCCTCAGGCACCTCAGCTATCAGACACTGATAAAACGGATTTGGACCGAATCCGTCTCTCTGCAGCTCTGCAGTCCAGGACACAATGTGTTTACACTCTGAACCTGAGCAGCTCTGATCACTGATTAATACTGAACTGAACTCTACCTTCATGTGAGATCTTCACCTGGTCAGCCATCTTCTCATACACTGCCAACTCCTGCAGATATATTTATACCAGCATTCATACATCAGACCCTCTAGGATTTCACGATGTTGCAATTTGCAACATCAACGCAAATTCAACCAATATTAACATGTTAACAGCTAGCATACTAACACCCCATCCATTTGAATGGGGCCAAAAATCAATGGAAGCCTATAGACGGAAAAAAGGATGTGTGAAAACCGAGAAAAAGATGAGTGCAGGTCTCAGATGAGGGGACGGATATGTGTGGGGACTTGCCCTGAGGCATCATATGAAGTCTCTTATAGTTTGGTCACTCATGTTAGCTAGCTGTGAATGTGTGACTTGCTATGATGCTACAATGCTATGATCACGTGTGTGTTTGAGACAGCAGCCCCTCCCCTCTCTGGTGCTGCTGCCATGGTAACGGTGCTCTCACAGGTGCACTTAGTCTCAAAATCTTGTCAGTTTTTTGCTGATTTTTGCTCAGGAGCAGGCCTCGAACAACGGCGATTTACTCGAAAACTAAAGGAGGTATTCACAAAATTCTTTCACGTTGAGCGCAACAAGGGTCTCATGAACACACTGATGTAATTTTTTTGTCCCTAGTGTAAAAAATGTGGACAATAGAGCGAGTTGAAAACAACTGACATTTCTGATTTTCTGCTTGAAACCTTTGCTGGATTATAATGGGATCCTATTGAGAAGTTCGCAGGTCCTCTCGTTACTTTCAGGCTTCTCATTCAAAAACTGTAAATCCTATTGTTTAGGTAGACACATTGTGTGAATCAAGACAAGTGTGACTACTACTTTTGAGAAAATTCTGTGTAGAGTTAAATTTGTGGCTGAAAACAGTTTTAATGAGAAATGTCGAGCATTTTTTAAAAGCTGTGTACACTAACTTGCTCACCTCCACTCTAAGCTCACCCCATTGACACACATTATAAAGTCTGAATTTCTCCAGAATTGATCATGGTGATTGATCTGTGACTGATCAAAAAGTATAGAACCGAGCAAAAAAAGTTGAACGCCAGATCCACACAGGAGAAGTTTGTCTCCGTTTTAAACTTTGAATCATGTCTGTAGGTGAAAGCATGCCAGAGCAGCGGATGTTTGAAAAACGTTGAAAACGTGCACTTTTTCTTCATTTATTCCCACAGAAATGAATGGGAAATTTTGCGTGATTTTAAAATCGTAGAACAATGAACAAAGTAATAGCACACCGAGTCCGATCGAGCCGCACGTTCTGATGTATTGTCTGTGTGCGATGTACGGTTATTGGGTTATTCGAAATTTGTACAGAACATGAATATGTTTATTAATAATAATAATAATAATAATAATAAACACGTAGAAGAACAAGAGTTTGCTGTGCTTTGCACTGCAAACTATTGACTCACATATATGGGAGTCAGTAGTTTGCAATGCATAAAAAGGCCCGTGAAATCCGGGGGGGCTGATACACACACCATGATCATTCTCTGGAGGTCTCTGCAGTCCTCCTCTCGCGCTGCTCGGATCCTGAAGTTCATGCTGAAGTTCTTCTTAATCCCGCAAATTCTGAGCAATCCAAGAGTTCCCGAATTTAGTCAGTGTTGCCAAATTATCCAAGGTTTCCTGCAAATCGTCCTGGCTGTATGGTGTACACCAATTTGAAAACATCAACGTACTTCTTTCAATCTGGCAACCTAGAAAACGGCATTCATGCGCATCATGCGGCGCGGATTTTGCGCAGCTACGCCTCTCCCGCCCTCTGGTGGCTGATCTGCAGTATAGCTCCTAATGCTACATGCGTGTCAGTGGGCAGTTCCAGGGAGACAGCCACTGCAGCTTCGTGGCCCTTCAGCTCCAATTCCTCTCCTCTCTAATATTATTCTTTATGATAAAATGCGGTTTATAGAAGTTACTGCATTGTAATTACAAGCTCTGATAATTTTTCTATCCTTTTAATCACTAGTAGTTAACCTTTTTTCACCACATCACTGCCTCATACATCGTGTCCACCAAACAAACCCACACACCCCCTCCATCACTGTTGCACGTTTAAAAAAAAAAAAAGTTATACAACATTTTTTTTTATTATGTTCAGAATTACACGTTAATTATAAACCAGAAGTATATGAATATATATCAATCAGTCTGAATACACACATGATTAAGCACAAAGAAAAAAAAATATCACGTGACCCGTTCCTGTCTCAGGCTCAGTACAACTGTGTACAAGATATGCGGGTGTAATGAAATGTCTGGTGTGTCAGACGTCATCAGTAAGACCGCTGGAGATTCCTGCTCGACTGCACAAACACATGCATACCATGATACAACAACCAGCTGTGATGATCAGGCCAATGATAATGTAGACAAGTGTGACAGTCCAAAACGCGAAAAGGTAGAGCGTCTTCGCACAGTATTGCACTGTGTGTTGGTCATAACTTGGCTCATAGATGGAATAAATCCACACGTTACCTACAACACACACACACACACACACACACACACACAATCAACAACTTCACACTTCAGGTTTATCACTAGAGATTGTGCACGTGTGTGTCCCCCCCACCTGCAATAAACCAGCAGAACAGGAACAGTGTAACGAGGGAATTCCAGGTGGTGCACAAGGTGCTGATGGCTCCACCCCCATTCTCCCCCTCCTGAGTACAGGGGAGACACGACAACATGACCAGCATGATTGCAAACACACCCGAGACCAAAAGGTAGATCGGGATAAGGGGCTGACAAGGACATTCTTCCAGGTACAGCACGCCTGAATGTGTGGGTGTGAGAGGGAGAAAAATTCAGTTCATTAAAACACCTGAAGAAAGAGGAAATTATATTAAGATGTAAATTTACGCACCAATGACAAGCTGAGCAACAGGTAAAGCAATGGCCATCAGTTTGGAGATTACTGAAAACAGAGCAGACAGAGAAGGACTAAGTGTGTGTTAGTACTTTTCCACTAAACAGTGCAGCTCCGCTCATCACTTGATTCCTTTTCTTACCCAAGTACCATGTGAGCTGAGCAACAATGTGTGGGTGGAGCTAAATCTAGTGCATTATTGAATGGGGAAACAATCAGAGAGGTTTGTACTGATTAACATTTCTGACCCAAGTCACGTCCCTAGCAGAACGTCTTCAGCGGTGGGTGTAGTGGCATGGAACCTTTATTTGGTGATGAAGTGCTCTAACAGAATTAAAGGAGTACGCCACCCCCAGGTGAAATTGAGTCAGTCCCTGCAGTCCCTAGAGTTGGATGAGTGAGCCAAAGCGTTTTGTAGCCGACCCAGCCATTGCCCTGATCTGGAAACGCCCCGGTTAGCTTTAGCTTAGCGTAGTCGCTGTAATCCGGCGTGTCCAGCTAGCATGTCGTTGCAAAAGTGAATCAAATAACTCAAGATTTTTTATAATTATTTCTCATGACCTGTACATTCACATCGAGTACACATATCAATGCAAATTAACACGAAGGGATTTACTAGACAAATAGTTCCAGATATAAATTGGTCTAGTAAATCCCTTCGTGTTAATTTGCATTGATATGTGTACTCGATGTGAATGTACAGGTCATGAGAAATAATTATAAAAAATCTTGAGTTATTTGATTCACTTTTGCAACGACATGCTAGCTGGACACGCCGGATTACAGCGACTACGCTAAGCTAAAGCTAACCGGGGCGTTTCCAGATCAGGGCAATGGCTGGGTCGGCTACAAAACGCTTTGGCTCACTCATCCAACTCTAGGGACTGCAGGGACTGACTCAATTTCACCTGGGGGTGGCGTACTCCTTTAAACAGTAGCTCCGATCCTGACAGTGGCAACAGCACCACCTGGTGTTCACGCTTCACATTACACCACTCAATGAGTCCCAGTGGGCACGTTTACTTTTACACAATCTAATAACTGAAAAAACACTGTTTTAAAAAAAAAAAAAAAAAGGCTTTGGCAAAAATTCAGATCCACACATTTACTTTAATAAAGTCAAACTGTAAGCGTGAAGAATAATTTTTTACTCACACACAAAATGGTATGTAACTAATGGCCCTGCCCCCTAACAGTTTCTTCCTTCTTTCTGGTGTCTTTATGTGAAAACTGACTTACTAAATAGTGAGGAAGGTGTAGGGAGTAATAAAGAGTGAGACCGGTGTACAAACTGTAGGTAAGACGCACTCAGAACTGGGAGACTCGGTTTAGGAGTCTGTCTGATATTGTGCAGCAGGGCTCGATCCTCCATTTCTCATACACTCATCCTGTAGACAGAGAGAGACAGACTGTTACATCGACACTGGAACCAGGGGAAGAAAGAACCAGATATCAGCAGCACTGTGGTGACAAATCTCACGTGTTTACACAGGAAATGTTGTGAAAACTCATCATGAAATTTTTCCCCCTCTCTAGTAGATAGAATCTATTACATAACCTAACCTTTACCCTGCTCTGTATTCTTGCTTGTCACAAATAAAAACGCACAGTTTCATAGAGACGATTGTTTTTTCATACTCTGGAGCTCTCACACACCTGGCTAAGTCGCACACCTTTGGTGTGTCTAAATTGTAATAAGCTCCTCCCACAGAGGCAGGAAAGTGTCCCATCATGGTTTAATGGTGTGCGCGCATGTCATGCCCCGTGAGGTACTGGTGTCAGATCCCAGGTGAATTTTCCCCATCTTGCACACAGTTTCCCAGAGACCAACTCCAGAGCCACTGTGACTCTGATGAGGATCAAGCGCTTATCGAAGAGGAAGATGCTACATCAGTTATGAAAAGCCAGAGGTGGACAAAGAACCCAACTTCATTACTTAAGTCAGAGTCCAGATCCCACTGGTCAAATGTGACTCTGATACAAGTGAAAGTTGTCCAGTCAAATTTTTACTTAAGTACTGAAGTACTTGCTTTTAAAAATACTTAAGTGTTAAAAGTACATTTTCAGTCAATGCATTGTTGTATTATTGCCACAATGTTTACAAAACCTAACACCGTTACCAAAGACAGAAGTGTGAATTCACAAAATGAACACATGCTGTGCCATCATGGTGGTTTAACGTTAAGCTAGCTAGTCAGTGAAGCTCCACCTGACATGCTAGCAAACTCTTCAAACTCAATCATACTTGATAGCTAATGCTACTAGAAAAGAAAGATTTCTACATTCTGTTTATTTGGCAAGATTATGCTAAAACATTTCTGAAAGGACTTCAGATATGTTATTCATGTTAGCGTGACTCCATTTTTACATGCTAAGTAACAGTGTCCAAGTTAACTACCTATATGTAAACGTTAGCTGTGGACAAGGCGATGGCAACTTGGCAGGCAAATCCATAGAAAAAGTCATTTGACTAACCAGACTGCATAACTATGGCAATGTTATCGCTAACTCTAAAAGCACAGACAACTTCATTGCAAGCTTTCTCTTGTTATAAAACGTTTATATCCCTCAATATGCTTCCACAGGTCGGACGGCAAGTTTTTGTAGGCTGTGATGTGGTTTGTTTTCGGCAAACATTTAAAACGGAATTAATCAGTAATCCTTTCAGAAAACTGAAACATGGGTTCATGGGCCATGGGTGCATGCATTCTCCAGAAAAATCGCCTCCTTTCATTCTGCCATCAACTGATCGTGTTCAAATAACGCTGCTGAGAAATCAGTGATCATGATTTTATCCAGTATATGGACGTGCCCCGAGTGATTACTGATTGGTTTTTTCACAGGTGACACAGACAGCCTGTCACGTTTTAGAAAACATCATCCACTTTCAAAACCACTTCATAGTAACGAGGACCTTGACAGAAATGTAGTGGAGTGAAAAGTACAATACGTCTTTCAAATGTAATAAAGTTTCCAAAAAAACCCTCAAGCAAAGTACAGATACTCAAAGTGTACTTAAGTACAGCACTCAAGTAAACGTACTTTGTGACTGTCCACCTCAGTGAAAATTATCTCCATCAGCAGCATTTCTTTACTCCACTGAGCTGAACACTGTCTTCAGGATAACAAACAGCACATCTGCCTCATTCAACATATGGAGCTCGGAGACAGTACAGGCCATGTATTTATTACGTGGATATGCGGATTGTTAAAGAAGATAAAATTCAACTTTAGGCCCTTTTCCACTACCCTTTTTCAGCTCACTTCAGCTCGCTTCAGCTCACTTCAGCCCGACACGGCTCGCGTTTCGACTACCAAAAACCAGCACGACTCAGCTCGTTTCAGCCCTGCTTAGCCCCTAAAACTCGCACCATTTTGGAGTGGGGCTGAAGCGAGCCAAACCGTGCCGACTGAGGCTGGGGGCGTGAGCAGACACTCCCCTGTGCACTGATTGGTGAGGAGGAGTGTCCTCACATGCCCACACACGCCCCGCGAGCGCGCTGGGATCTGTAAACACCGCAAACCCGGAAGGAGAATAATTACGAGGATTTCTGAAGCCTTATGCGCCTCGCCTCATCTATACGCTCTTGCCAGTATCTGTCCGCGTTGTCGGTGACAACAAGCCACAGCACCAAGACCAGCAACACTAACGACTCCATGTCCATTGTTTACTATCCGGGTCGTGAGACTACCGCTTAAAAGCTCACTGAATCAGTGACATACAGAGCATCGTGGATGAGTTCGCGGAGCGCAAGGCTCGTCGTATGCCCTTCAAATAATGCGCGCAGTAGGCTATTGATGTTTTATTATGAGCCATGTACAGTATGTCGCCTAATGTTTTTTTGTTTGAGTTACATGTTCGTTTGAAGGACTTAATGTACAAAATAACATAGTTGCACCCCGTAGTGTTGAAATTGGTAAACACAGTGCATTCAGTGAGGTTTGCACCGCCCTCCTTTTATTTCTGACTCTTCCTGTCACCGTTGCAACCTCTGAGCGCTCATTCGTATGCCCTTCAAATAATGTGCGCAGTATAGGCTATTGATGTTTTATTATGAGCCATGTACAGTATCCTAATGTTTTTTGTTTCTGAGTTACATGTTCGTTTGAAGGACTTCGTTTTTGTAGCCTAAAATGATGTTATGATAAGCTTTAATAAAGGGCCCGGTCATTTGCCCCGCCCCGGCTCTGACTTGTTCCGCCACTGTCACTGATGTCACTGTTTGCGCTGCTTAACGACATCACGTGACGTCCACCCACTTTCGCTAACTCCACCCAATGTGTCCACCCACTTCCAGCCAGCACGGTTCAGCGCGGTTGTAGTCAAAATGCAACTCCAACAGCCCCGCTCAGCTCGACTCAGCTCGACTCGGCACGGCACGGCTCAGCCGCGTTTGTAGTGGAAAAGCGGCATTTGTCATTGGCTTTGTACCTGGACTCTGCACAATGAGATGCAATTGTGTGCTCTGCTCCATGCCCCCAGGACAATGCACAGGAAACATTCGCATGTGTGTGGTAGGTCAGTGTCTCCGACCCCTCACCCCGCCTCTCCAATCCCATCCCGACCCCTCACCCCGCCTCTCCAATCCCATCCCGACCCCTCACCCCGCCTCTCCAATCCCATCCCGACCCCTCACCCCGCCTCTCCAATCCCATCCCGACCCCTCACCACGCCTCTCCAATCCCATCCCGACCCCTCACCACGCCTCTCCAATCCAATCCCGACCCCTCACCACGCCTCTCCAATCCCATCCCGACCCCTCACCCCGCCTCTCTAATTAATAACCACAGGTCAGAAACGCAGAGTGAAGGCCAATTTATGCTGACAACCCAGTCCTCGCAGACAGCGTTGCAGACAGTGTCTGCGTAGCCCCCCCACCTTCGCAGACGCTCTGCGCGCACCTCCCAAAAATTGTGACCACCGCAGAAGCCTCGCTGACAGCGTCGCAGACAAGAGGGCTCTGATTGGTCCACTCTACATCCGCTGTACACGCACTTCCGCTTCCCTACTTTCCCGGTTTGGTTTGTTTTCATGACCGGCATTTTTAAAAACACGAGCGAAGATGGAGCAGCACGAAGAGCGGTTGATTGAGTTAGTACGTACATCTATACGACTCCAGTTCTAGTCATTATATAAAAAAAAAAAGTTCTAGTCATTATAAGTAACCGGAGGATAAACACTCCACTAACCACACCCACCAACTACTCCTAGCGACTTCGCGCCCCCTTGCGTTGTGCCGGTGAATAACATCGCGCACGCCTATTATCCCCGCTCAACAATAAATCACAACTGTCTGCGAAAGCCTTGTCGCGCGAGCATGCAGAGGCCCTGACCTGTGAGGGGGCGGGGCCTCACACCACACAAAGGAACAGAACCAACAGCACCGAACGGGACCTGCACAGACAGGAAACACACACGACTGTTTTTCTACAATTATTGCACAACTTGACCCAAAACCGGAGTGTGAAAGAGTTTAACACGGTTCTTGCAACAGGGCGCGCGCACACACCCCCACACCCCCCCAGCTAAAGTCACTGTGTGAACTGAACAGTTTCATTTCGGAGTGAAGAGCGCGAGCTGTTAAACAGACAGTGTTTATTACGGCACAAAGTTAAAGGGCTTCCTTCCGTCCTTCCTTCCTTCCGTCTCAATCACACAAAGTTGTACAACCACTAAATTTATATAAAACACATCGCAGTATTTCATTTCCACTGAGAGTTTAAACTTTAACTCACCGAATCGCAGACAGAAGGTTGTGTGTTCGTTTCCCAGCAGAGGAAAAGAGAAAGTGAAGCACACAATCCGCTGAACTCACTCCGTCTATGTGCGCATGCGCGTTTCAGAGCGTTTCCCTGAACGGGTTTTTAAAGTCAGAAGCATTGAGATTTTTAATCTGATATTAATTATATTAAAATATAATCTCTCCAGCTTTATATATTTACAATTCGATTCTGCTTTTTGTACAGAAGAGTGAAAATTCAGTGTGTGTGTTTAAATAACTTTAGGAATACTCAGGAACTGGAGAGCTGGGGTTGATTAATTTACACCCCGCACAGCTTCCTGTCACATGTCCATCATATGACCACACTGGACTCCGCGTGACCTAACCTCCCCTGTGTGTTAGAGGGGGTGGAGAGAGGGGCGGAGTCACCGCAGTGAAACCGGACAGCTCCTCCTCCAGCCTGCCACTGATGGACCAGCGGATCTCACCGCACTGTGCGCTTTGTTGTTGTTTACAGTTGAAATTAGGGTTGCCACCTGTGTCTGACAAAAATCCTGGACATTTCGACCTTTTTGCTTGTAAGCAACGGCGCCCTTCACACATCTAACCCAAGACAAAAATCGCCCTTCTACGCTGAAATTGTATTGCTCTAATTAGTAAAAATGACGCTTTTGCTAGTTATTTGTTTAGTTAATTGCTTTACATAATATAGCAGGTCTTCATTATTTTGGTTTATTTCCAACAGTTTTTGGTTGTGGACACCTGGGGGCAGTAGTGGGCACAGGTAAAAGGGGAATACATAATTGTTTGTTTGCTTATGTGGAATATAAATAATCTAATTTTTCATTGTATCTAAGAATACCTGAATGTAACAATGTAAGGTGTAGTGTCAAACAGTTTACCTGATTGCTTAGAGTGTGGTGTGTGCTTTGCTTGTCTGTGCCTCTGCTGCTCTTGGCTAAACAAATACATAGGAGGACATATAACTGGGCACATACAGTACATACAGGAGTAGGCAGATAAGACTATTTGGATTTCATTTAATTCACCAAAACCTTACCTAATCTTCCATTTATATTTGGTGTTTTTCTTTGCTGCTGCTGCTGTGAGTCCTGGCTGATTTTCAATGAATGTCTTGAACTCAGTACAGGACAACTGAAAGTTTAGCCTGACTTGAAGCTCAGTCTTCACCATTGCAACAGAGAGTCTGTTTCTTTTATCAGTCCAAGCATCCTCCATTGCCCCTTTTCCACCAAAGCAGTTCCAGGGCTGGTTCGGGGCCAGTGCTTAGTTTGGAACCGGGTTTTCTGTTTCCACTGACAAAGAACTGGCTCTGGGGCCAGAAAAACCAGTTCCAGGCTAGCACCAACTCTCTGCTGGGCCAGAGGAAAGAACCGCTTACGTCAGCGGGGAGGCGGAGTTGTTAAGACCGACAACAATAACAAGGCCGCGAAAGATCGCCATTTTTAAGCGGCGAGAAGCAGCAGCTGTACAAACGCGAAGTCATCCATTATTATTATTGTTGTTGCTGCTGCTTCTTCCGTGTTTTTGCTTTGATATTCGCGCCAAGGTTTATGCAAACGTAGCGCCGTAACCGACGTAATGACGTATTCAGCGACGTAATGACGTGGCTCCGCTTAGCACGGCGAGCTCGGAAAAGCAAACTGGTTCTCAGCTGGCTCGCAAGTTGAAATACACATTTTGCCCATTATGTACAAAAAACCGGGACATTCAGTGTCCCGGATTTTTATTTTTCGGGACAGACCATGAAAATCCGGGACAATCAGGAAAAACCGGGACAGGTGGCAACACTAGGAAATCCCACTTTTCCTTTTCATTAAACTGACCATGATAAATTACAAAATAAATAATCGTGTTCATTTAATAAATTGTTTTTGGGATATAGTCACATTAATTCAGTGTTGTGGTTTCCACACATTTTTATCAATCAGCCTCCACAATAGCATAAAATAAGCCATAAAAGGTTTTCAGTGCCACTGTTGCAGAAATGTCTTAAAATTCAAAAGTATTCGGCTATTCCAGCATCAGAAAAAAACCCGTCATGTTTGTCGTTGGAGATTCCAGCCAATGAGCAACGGATGTTCTGACATCACCATGCCATGTTGTAGCTCATGCAGAGACTGACTCAGTAAGCCGTCCGACGCCAGCAAGGTTTTAATGTACTGTGGCACAGTGCCGGTCCACAGTGCCGGTGAAAGTCAGACCACAGGGGTGTTGGAAATGAGGAAACTGCTGCCTCAGGAGGAGTCCAACAACACAGCGGTATCAATTCCGTTCTGTTCAGAGCAAGCTGGTCTATATGGAAGACGCCTTCAAACTGCCCTCAGCTGAAGAGAACATGGGTGTGGCGTTGATGCTGCCTGTTACCCATAAATCTGTGCAGCAGCTCCATCAAGCAAAAGGAAAAAGGACGGCAGACCGAACCTCAGAGAAAAGTGATTTTGCATACCAATATAAGATTTTGGGCAAGAAATAAAGTGTACTCTCTTATAACCCGGTGACTGTAAGAACAAAAACTTGTTTATATGATTTGTGAGGCATCTGCTGGCCAATTAGCTGACTCTCTGGTTAAGTTAAATGGCGTGCTGACATCACACGTTACCATAAACTCCATTCTAAAGGGTTGTTCAAAACAAACATCCTTAGAAGATGACTTCAGTCAGAAGTCTTGCCTTATGAGACACCTGTCGATTATAACAGCGAGGCAACAACCTTGTTTTGAACGCAGCTATACTTCTAACCAGCATGCGTTGTTTTCAGCCCATCATGCATCACGTTAAGTCAGCAGTGTGTCACACCGGATCGAAGTCAAACACACCTACAGGCACCACAGGAGAATAAAACCTGCTGTGGCCCAAATAGTTCCTTCATACCCTGTGGTCCTCCTACAAGTGTGCAGTCTGATGATCTCACCAAGGCGGTGAATACTGCAGGCCAGAATATGCAGGAAATAAATGATGTGACTGGATTAAAAACAAACAAAAAACCCACATTTATTACAGGATATTAAAAACCAACTCCAACCATGAAAGCAGGCATTTTAATGAAACCTTTAACCTCTAAACCCTGCGAGAGAAACACACCACCACAATACTCTTCTCACTCACTCACTCACTCACCACATTATCACAGCATCAGTACAGTTAACAATGAGACACGAAACACCACCTCATCCTGGTCACTCCACAGTATGTGTGTGCTGTGCGCATGTTCAACACACATGTGCATGTTGCATGCATGTGTGTGTGTGTTCAACCCGTCATGTGTGTGTCTGTGTGTTCAGGTTTGCTCTCGGTGCTGATTGGTGATGTACTGCTCTTCTCCAGCGACGATGATGATGATGAAGGCAAAGACACTACTATGTACTTCTGTACAGGTCGTGACCCTGAGACTGAGCCCGTGACCCCTGGCTCCAGTTTAACAAGTGGCTGCAGGGGGGCAGAGCCACTAGGCACTGTGCTGGTGACAGTAGAGCTGGACTGGGAGGAGCTTAGAGTAATCACCTGTGGAACACACACACACACACACACAATGTACAATAACAAAAACACTACATAATTGACCACTTATTAAATGAGTCATGTTGTGGAAAACTGTATTTTGTCGTTGTTTTTGAAACAAGAGGCTGTGCCTTGGGGACGTACTGTGGCCTTTCACACTGGACTGTTACCTTCCCAGTCTGTAACGACTACCGAAAGGAAACAGGTGCAGTGAACAGGTGAGTTATAAAAGTGCATGCTTTATTTTGATGCCTCTCAGTTTGATCTCATCTTGATGCCCTACTTCTGGCTAGAGTTCTCATCACTTCACTCCTGCTGATGATGGCCCCATGAGGACAGCCTAAAGATACATTTTAAGTGAAGAAGTGTATTGGCTTTGGACTACAATTGCTCCTCAGTCTTTCTGCAACTGCAGTCCTAAAATCACAGCAATTCAAGTCAAGTCAAGTTTATTTCTATAGTGCTTTTAACAACAGACATTGTAGCAAAGCAGCTTTACAGAATTTTAATGACTTTAAACATGAGCTCATTTTATCCCTAATCTATCCCCAATGATGAAGCCTGTGGCGATGGTGGCAAGGAAAAACTCCCTCAGACAACACGAGGAAGAAACTTCGAGAGGAACCAGACTCAAAAGGGAACCCATCCTCATTTGGGTGATAACAAATAGTGTGATTATAACATTTTTAACAGTTTTAACATGAAGCCTGTTTTGTTGAAGTTATAAACTCTTCACTGATGGAGACTTGAGTGCAAAACTCTTCATGACAACTGCAGTCCTAAAGTTAGCAAGTCAACTGTAGTCCTCAGCCATAAAAGCATTACTGTAAGAGTCTAGAGCGTCTTCCAAGTGCGACTTTCAACTGTCCACATGGGGCCGTCCTCCACAGGAGCGATGCGATGAGACTCCAGCCAGACATAGGGCATTGGGATGGATCAGGCAGGTCAGAGGAGCAGAAGAGGTTCAGCATCTCGATCTCAGACTTGCTTATTATGGATAAACTTATAAACATTTGTAAAATATGTATATTTAACATATTTCTGTAAATCTGCTTTGTGACAAAGTCTCTTGTTAAAAACACTATACAAATAAAATTGAATGGAATTTTTTATGGTACAACTCCTCATTGACATGTTGCCCACAGCAATCTGAAATGAAGAAGATGGAGCCATCTACCTCATTCTTCAGCAAACACGTGCAAGTAACAAGCAGAGATGTTGGGAGAAAGTGCAAGTGTGCCGTTTCAGGATGCACAAAAGAAATCCTGAGTCTGGAAATTATTCCAAAGCATCCAGAGCTCTCGATGGCCCTTGAAAATCAGGGGAGGGGGTGTAAATCTGGTGCCCAGCTATAACCATATCTGTAGCAGGTCTCAAAGATGAGCCTCTGTATTCTTCGTTTTGGCACTGGTTCGATGTCGACTTCACTTTACCCTTCTGACTCGGGTTCATACGTATTAGGCTGTAATCTTGGTGCCGAATCCATTGCTTACCTCTCAAGAGTTTGACTAGAATTCCTTACGTGTTGGTGGAGAGGGTGTGGCTGACAAAGTTCTTGTCAGAGCAAAGCTAATTACATATTTAATATTTAAAAGCACGGCTGGGGAGGAGGTCTGGCCCCCTTGATGTGCGGCATGCATGGCCCATCCCTATGGTGGAACACGCCCTGGTGCCCACAAACCAAACCCCCAGCTATGGGCAAATAGCACCATTGCCTTGTGGTTGTCATGGGAGTGAACAAGGCTAAGGGAGACAACCCCGACAGAAAAATTCGGAGTGGAGCCCCGAAGGCAGATGGTCATCACACTGCGTCACCATCCAGCAACTCCTGCAGCTGTGCTGGCGCCATCCGTATCGGCTCGTCTTTTCTGTTGGAGACTGCCAGCAAAGCCGAGAGGGGGATCCTGACGACTGGGTATCCCAGGATCTCCATATAATCACCCAGGCCTGCGGCCTGGAGAGGTCACTCCAGTGCCGCTACCAGCAGCAGCAACAACAGGGGAAGACAGCAGTTATGAGTTCAAAGCCTTGAGCGGATTGGCGTAAGCTCACGGCGCTAGGGGTTGTATTACGATGGTGGGAGGGATCATCGCGTCCCACTGGCCAGCTACCGTCCGCCTCAAGCTGGGCAGCCCCCAGCCAGTAAGATGTTGGCCCGCCACAGTCCGCCCACTTCAATAGGTGCTTGGAGAGTAGGCCAAAAGCTGAAAGACGGACTGTAATCACTGCACCAAGCAAGAAAGAAAACAGAGACAAAGACGCCAACCTTGAGGCTGGCAACCTGGAATGTCAGAACAATGTGTCCTGGCCTCTCCGACGACCTCCAGCAAATTAACGATGCCAGGAAGACAGCAATCATACAACCCTGATTCCAAAGAAGTTGGGACAAAGTACAAATTGCAAATAAAAATGGAATGCAATAATTTACAAATCTCAAAAACTGATATTGTATTCACAATAGAACATAGACAACATAAAAAAATGTCGAAAGTGAGACATTTTGAAATTTCATGACAGCAACACATCTCAAAAAAGTTGGGACAGGGGCAATAAGAGGCTGGAAAAGTTAAAGGTACAAAAAAGGAACAGCTGGAGGACCAAATTGCAACTCATTAGGTCAATTGGCAATAGGTCATTAACATGACTGGGTATAAAAAGAGCATCTTGGAGTGGCAGCGGCTCTCAGAAGTAAAGATGGGAAGAGGATCACCAATCCCCCTAATTCTGCACCGACAAATAGTGGAGCAATATCAGAAAGGAGTTCGACAGTGTAAAATTGCAAAGAGTTTGAACATATCATCATCTACAGTGCATAATATCATCAAAAGATTCAGAGAATCTGGAAGAATCTCTGTGCGTAAGGGTCAAGACCGAAAAACCATACTGGGTGCCCGTGATCTTCGGGCCCTTAGACGGCACTGCATCACATACGGGCATGCTTCTGTATTGGAAATCACAAAATGGGCTCAGGAATATTTCCAGAGAACATTATCTGTGAACACAATTCACCGTGCCATCCGCTGTTGCCAGCTAAAACTCTATAGTTCAAAGAAGAAGCCATATCTAAACATGATCCAGAAGCGCAGACGTCTTCTCTGGGCCAAGGCTCATTTAAAATGGACTGTGGCAAAGTGGAAAACTGTTCTATGGTCAGATGAATCAAAATTTGAAGTTCTTTATGGAAATCAGGGACGCCGTGTCATTCGGACTAAAGAGGAGAAGGACGACCCAAGTTGTTATCGGCGCTCAGTTCAGAAGCCTGCATCTCTGATGGTATGGGGTTGCATTAGTGCGTGTGGCATGGGCAGCTTACACATCTGGAAAGACACCATCAATGCTGAAAGGTATATCCAGGTTCTAGAGCAACATATGCTCCCATCCAGACGACGTCTCTTTCAGGGAAGACCTTGCATTTTCCAACATGACAATGCCAAACCACATACTGCATCAATTACAGCATCATGGCTGCGTAGAAGAAGGGTCCGGGTACTGAACTGGCCAGCCTGTAGTCCAGATCTTTCACTCATAGAAAACATTTGGCGCATCATAAAACGGAAGATACGACAAAAAAGACCTAAGACAGTTGAGCAACTAGAATCCTACATTAGACAAAAATGGGTTAACATTCCTATCCCTAAACTTGAGCAACTTGTCTCCTCAGTCCCCAGACGTTTACAGACTGTTGTAAAGAGAAAAGGGGATGTCTCACAGTGGGAAACATGGCCTTGTCCCAACTTTTTTGAGATGTGTTGTTGTCATGAAATTTAAAATTACCTAATTTTTCTCTTTAAATGATACATTTTCTCAGTTTAAACATTTGATATGTCATCTATGTTTTATTCTGAATAAAATATGGAATTTTGAAATTTCCACATCATTGCATTCCGTTTTTATTTACAATTTGTACTTTGTCCCAACTTTTTTGGAATCGGGGTTGTAGATCGGGAGCTACAGAGACTCAACATCGACATTGCTGCACTGCAGGAGACGAGGCTCCCCTCCAATGGTAGCCTCAAGGAGAAGAATTACACATTCTTCTGGCAGGAGCAGGAGCCACACAAGCACTGACTCTACGGTGTAGGTTTTGCAGTGCGAAACTCGCTCCTGTCCTCAATCGAACCACCTTCTGCAGGATCAGCACGAATCCTCTCCCTCCGCCTCGCAACCTCCTCTGGACCAGTGAACATCCTTAGCGTCTATGCCCCCACACTTTGCTCTACAGCTGAGGCTAAGGATGCATTCCATGAGGAGCTTGAGGCCAGGATTCAAAAGATTCCCACAAAGGAGCATCTGTTCCTGCTCGGCGACTTCAATTCCTGAGCGGGTGCAGACCACAGCTCCTGGCCCCGCTGCATTGGTCGCTTTGGCATCGGCAAGCTCAACGAGAACAGCCAGCGACTGCTTGAGTTCTGCTCCTGCCACAACCTCTGCCCCACCAACACCTTCTTCTCCACCAAGCCTCACCACAGGGTGTCCTGGAGGCACCCCAGGTCCCGTCACTGGCACCAGGTAGAACCAGAACAGGTGGGTGGAGCACAGAAGCATGGCAGGCCAGAGCGGAGTTCTCAGAAACTCTTTTATTTTTAATGATATGTGTGGCTTTTCAGCTCATTCACTCTCTCACACATGCATTCGGGTCGGGAGAGAGCTCCCTTTCTCTGCTCTCTCTTTCCTTTTATAGGGCGCGTTCACTGGGGAAGACACACAAACACAGGTTAACTCACATCAGGTGCAGTAATTCTGCCACTTACCTTCCCTGACTCCGCCCTCCATTCACAGACCGACACTTGACCACACCCCCGCTGCCACACACCAGTTGGACTTCGTCATCACCAGAAGATCCCTACTTTGTCACACGCAGCTACCACAGTGCCGACTGCGACACCGACCACTCCCTGGTTGTCAGCAAGGTACGTCTTCGCCCCAGACGAATCCACCGCTCCAAGCAGAAGGGTCGTCCCCGTATCAATACTGCCAGGACGTCAATGCCTGAACTGCATGAGCGCTTCACCAGAGTCACCGACGGTGCCCTCGAGGATTGCCCCACTGACAGTGCCACATCGTGGTGGAACTACATCTGCGACACTGTGTACCGGTCTGCCACGGACACCTTTGGGAAGAGAGAGAGGAAGAATGAGGACTGGTTTGAGGCAGGGATTGTCGAGATGGAGCCTGCCATTGCCGCCAAGTGAGCCGCTCTCCTCGCTTACAATAGAGAGCCCTCAGCAAAGACGCTTGCTGCTTTACGCACAGCCCGAAGTAACACCCAGGAGACCACCAGGAGATGCGCCAACCAGTACTGGCTTAAGTTGTGCCAGGACATCCAGGTATCGACAGACCTTGGCAACACCCAAGCCATGTACGATGGCATGAAGAAAGCTTTCGGTCCAAGCATTATCAAGACTGCTCCCCTCAAATCTGCCTCTGGGCAAGTCATTACTGACCGCAGCAAACAGATGGAGAGGTGGGCGGAGCATTACCAGGAGCTCTACTCCAGGGAGAACACCGTCACACGCATGGCCATCGAAGAGACCACCCCACTGTCCATCATGGAGGAGCTGGACACCCCACCCACCATCGACTCGCTAGCCTGTGGTAAAGCTCCAGGTAGCGACGGCATCCCGCCTGAAGTCATCAAAGCCAGCAAGGAACGCTCCCTCTTGGGCCACCTACACGAGCTTCTGCTACAGTGCTGGGAGGAAGGGACAGTACCTCAGGACATGCGTGATGCCAAGATCACCACGCTGTACAAGAACAAAGGGGACCATGGCGATTGCAACAACTATCGCGGTATCTCGCTCCTCAGCATCGTCGGCAAAGCCTTCGCCCGCGTTGTCCTCAACAGACTGCAGCTCCTCGCCGAGCGAGTGTACCCAGAGGCACAGCGCGGCTTTAGAACGGCCAGATCGACCATCGACATGGTTTTCTCCCTGAGACAGCTACAGAAGAAGTGCCGTGAGCAGAGACGACCCTTGCTCATCGCCTTCATCAACCTGACCAAGGCGTTCGACTTGGACAGCAGAGAAGGACTCTTCACCCTCCTACACCGGATTGGATGTCCCCCCAAGCTCCTGAGGATGATCACGTCCTTCCATAATAACATGAGCGGCACTGTTCAGTACGACGGCTCATCCTCGGACCCCTTCCCAATCAAGAGTGGTGTCAAGCAGGGGTGCGTCCTCGCTCCGATTCTCTTCGGCATGTTCTTCTCCCTGCTGTTGCGCCACGCCTTCTGACAGTCCGAAGACAGCATCTTCCTCCACACCAGGAGTGACGGGGGCCTCTTCAACTTGGCATGCCTCCGAGCAAAGACGCAGGTGCGGAAGGTCCTCATCAGAGAGATGCTCTTCGCAGATGATGCCGCCCTCATCGCCCACACCGAGGGAGCGCTACAGCGACTCATCACCCGCTTCGCAGACGCCTGCAATGAGTTCGGGCTCACTATAAGCCTGAAGAAGACCAACATCATGGGCCAGGATGTCAGCAGAGCTCCCCACATCACCACTGGCAACCACACCCTCGAAGTGGTGGATAGGTTCACCTATCTGGGCTCCACCATCTCCAGCAACCTCTCTCTCGACACCGAGCTGAGCGTGAGGATCGGCAAAGCAGTAACAGCAATGGGTCGTCTTGCAAAGAGTCTGGGACAACACCATGCTCACGACCAACACCAAAATGAGAGTGTATCAGGCCTGCATGCTGAGCACTCTCCTCTATGGAAGCGAAGCATGGACCCTCTACTTCCGCCAAGAATGCAGACTGAACGCTTTCCACATGCGCTGTCTCAGAAGACTTCTGGGCATCACCTGGCAGGACCATGTCACCAACACCAATGTCCTGGCCGAGGCAGGGATGCCCAGCATGTTTGCCATGCTGACCCAGAGATGCCTGCACTGGCTAGGCCACATCAGCCGCATGGACGACGGCCGCATCCCAAAGGACGTGCTGTATGGTGAGCTGGCCACAGGCTCCAGACCCACAGGACGACCCGCACTACGCTACAAGGACGTGTGCAAGCGCAACCTGAGGGCAGGCGGCTTCAACCCTGCAGACCTGGAGACGGCTGCCTCAGACAGCGCCGGCTGGCAGTCCACCACCAAGGCCGTCGTTGGGGAAGCCGAGGAAAGGAGATAGACCCGGTGGGGGGAGAGGAGGCTCCAACGACAGCGGAGACTGCAGACGGCATCAACAGACACCCGACCAAGCAATTTCAGCTGCAGCAACTGTAGCAGACCGTGCGGCTCACGCATCGGCCTATACAGTCATACTAGGCGCTGCAACTCGACAACTGATGGATGACCCCTGGAGCAGATCACCATGATCTTTCAAGATCGAAGGAGCCAACATTTAAAAGCACGGCTACAAAATCAGCCCATCTGATCCTACAGGGCTTTCATACCATCATAATACAACATGAGGGGAAAAAACAAAAAAAACTCAAACTTTACAAAAACATTTCAGGTACCAGTGTAAAATAACTGAAATGTGTATGACACGTCTCTTTTAATTAAATGCAGTGTAATTGCATGGCACACATTCATGACTGAACGTACTAACAAATGTGTGTGTGTTTCCCATGATGGAGAAACACTGAGTTACGGTGAGATGCTCCACATTACCTGCTGCGTGGAGGCGGGGCCTGCGCTGGTGGCCATGACAATGTATTTGGTTGCTGGGGGCGATGGCTGAGTGGGCGTAGCCGGCCGAGTGGACATGAGTGTGAGAGAGCTGGGCACTTTAATTATGCTAGGAGTCCGAGATCCACTCACATTGTTCACGTTACTCTGAGAAACAGACAGGGACGGTCTGGACTGCAGACACAGACAGACAGACAGACAGACAGACAGAGGTAATGAAGTGTAAATATCATTAAATGGCTGATGTAAAGAGTTTCCACTAGGCCAGTGTACTCAGATCTAAACAGAACCTGTGTGTGTGTGTGTGTGTGTGTGTGTACCTGTGTGATGGTCAGTGTGGTTCTGTTCACACTCTGACTCTGCAGGACGTTCTGCGCTCGAGCTTTAATGACATGTGAACACAGCATTGGACCCAAATACCCGTAATCAGCTCGGTACTGATCCACTACATCAGGAGCTGAACGCAGCTTACAGATCACACTCGCACAGTGCTTCTACACACACACACACACACACACACACACACACACACACACACACACACAATATGAGAACTATCATCATCATCATCTTGTGGTTTGAGACACAGCACACAGAACACCTGGATAATGGGCTGAGATTAGCTGCGTATAAAACTCTCTCTCTCGGTGCACACACACACACACACACACACACACACACACACACACACACACACATCTTCAGTGATGTTACCAGCAGTAAACTCTGGACGTGATCAGCACCGATCTTATCAATGTTGGACACAACAGGTCCCTCCATCACTGCCTTAATTCGAGCACCTTCCACTGATAAACGAGGGATTATCAATGTCTTTATCACCTGCACACACACACACACACACACACAAACACACACACACAGTCAGTATGAACACAGCAGGAGGTCTGCAAAACTCAATTAGCAGTGAGGGACTCACATCAGGGCCGAGCTCTGACAGACCAGCAATACAACCGTAACGAGTCGTCCACTGGGTCTTATCATCTAACCATGCCTGAGAGAAAGAGATCAGTGATTGAGTATAAACACTTAATTGGGCCATGCGCGCGCACACACACACACACACACACACACACCTTGCTGAAGGTCTTAGTGATGCGGGACTGGATGTTGTTGGTGGTGGTGCTGAAGGTTTTGCAGCTCTGTGCCATGAGACGTGCCGCAAAGTCCCTGAGAGCCCAGTGATTATCCACATCTGGCCTCAGACACAGCTGTTTACTCACTATACACGTCATAACCGCAGGGAGAAGCTCATGCAGCTACACACACACACACGACAGGTTATTTAACTTAATTACCTAATTAACTGACTTATATTCACTGGAACGTGTTCATATTTTATTAATGAACGTGTTGGACTACGGGCGGCACAGTGGTGTAGCAGTTTAGCACTGTTGCCTCACAGCAAGAAGGTCCTGGGTTCGAGCCCCGTGGCCGGCGAGGGCCTTTCTGTGTGGAGTTTGCATGTTCTCCCCGTGTCCGCGTGGGTTTCCTCCGGGTGCTCCGGTTTCCCCCACAGTCCAAAGACATGCAGGTTAGGTTAACTGGTGACTCTAAATTGAGCGTAGGTGTGAATGTGAGTGTGAATGGTTGTCTGTGTCTATGTGTCAGCCCTGTGATGACCTGGCGACTTGTCCAGGGTGAACCCCGCCTTTCACCCGTAGTCAGCTGGGATAGGATCCAGCTTGCCCATGACCCTGTACAGGATAAGCGGCTACAGATAATGGATGGATGGATGGATGTTGGACTACAGTTCATCCCACTGAAACTACACATGACCTCACTTCCTCAATTGCATGGACCAGAAGGTGAACTAATCAGCACTGCACATGCAAAATACTGAAAAATCAGTATTACAGCTGCTCAACCCAAGAGTTCCTGTGGCTCAATAGTCAAGATTCTTAACCAGTCTGAGGTTCAAACACCAAGCTGTCACAGTTGGGCTCTTGAGCAAGGCCCTTAAAAATTTCACTAATTATGGACACATTGCATGTATTAAGGTTCTCTATTAGAGTGCTGGATTACTCAGGACGAGGGCAGAAGTGCACATTTCAGACTGAGACGTACATATTTCTCCAGGTAAAGGGTTGGGTTATCCATCAGAGCCTTCATCATCCTCATCAGGTAAATCAACAATGCCAGATTATTCTGAACCACATTCACACGCACCTGAGAGAAAGAGAGAGAGATTCATATTAGTCTGTTTCTGTCCTTTTTTGATGTAATTACATGGATATTGGATAAAACAGCATCAGACACTAATCCCATAAATATTCTGTGTTCTCTGTCTGGGTTCCTTAGTGAAACAGACTACAGGGATGAGAATGAAAAATATTTAAAAAGTCTGAAAAAACCAGGGCGGGGCCCATGGCCCAGGGGCTAATGATTTTTGGCTATTTATTTATTTATTTTTATTTATTATTAGACAGGGAGATTCTTTTGTGTAATCTGAGCTGAAGTGGGTTTTGTACTGTACTTTGGTTTTTTGGGGCGCACGCGCGCTCTCTGCCATGCCGATCCTGTAGGCTGGACTGACTCAGGCGCCGTTTACGCATACCCGGGTATTTTTAAAAACGCAGACCTTTGCCTTCGTTTGTGCCTTTCGTTTATATACAAACGGAGTTTTTTCCTCTGAAAACAATTCTTTCTAAAAACCCCAGCAAAAGTGGAGATTTTTTGAAAACTCCGTTTTGCGTTTGTGTGTAAAGAGACCAAAACGGAGTTTTAGGCAATCTTCACGCCACAAAAGAGCGACCATATGACAAGCATGGAAACACTCAAGAGTAGCAGCATTTCTGTTATTAAGAGCTATATTCACCTGTTTGCTTCTCTCTCTCTCTCTCTCTCTCTCTCTCTCTCATCAATACATACACACACACTCTTTCTCTCACACTCCTCTCCCTCACACACACACTTTGTCTCTGTCTCTCACCCCCTCTCTCCGGCCAGGTCCCGGAAGTGACAGTGCTGCCCTAAACTGTGTTAAATGGAACAGGGGGTCGGGCCTTTCCTCCTCGTTAGATTATTCCGGTTATCTATGGAATCAATTTTGTGCCAAAATGTTCATACAATACTTTTGAAATATCAAAAAAAAACGACAAACGAGGAGGAAAGGCCCGACCCCCTGTTCCATTTAACACAGTTTAGGGCAGCACTGTCACTTCCGGGACCTGGCCGGAGAGAGGGGGTGAGAGACAGAGAGAAAGTGTGTGTGTGAGGGAGAGGAGTGTGAGAGAGGGAGAGAAAGAGTGTGTGTGTATGAAGGAGGGAGAGAGAGAGAGAGAGTGTGTGTGTATGTATTGATGAGAGAGAGAGAGTTTAACAGCTCTTGACAGCGTATTTATGCGGATCAATATAAACGTAATTTTTAAAAAAACGCAGCTGTGTGCACGAAGTTATTTTGGAAAACAGAGTTTAGAAAATATTCGTTTTTAAAAATGCCCGGGTATGTGTAAACGGCGCATCAGAGATAAAAGCCCACCCACACTGAAAGCTGATTGGCTTATTTTGCTGAGTAACCCAATCAGGATGCTCTTTGTCTGGCATGCGCTACATGAACAAGCACAGTCTCCCTCGCGCGCGCACATTCTAAGATGCGTGATGCAGACCTTAATGTTGCGCGCCCACGCTCAAAAATGATCATTTTGGTCTGAAAAAGTCGGAAATCCGCCGATCGGCGGAAAATTCTCATCCCTGAGACTAGATCTGAGGGAAACTCTCCTGGTGAAAGAACAGAGACTGATGCACACTCACTGGCCACTTTATTAGGAACACCCCGACATCCACATGCTGTTTGATGCAGTTCTCTAATCAGCCAATCCCTTGACAGCAGCACAATGCATCAAATCATGCAGATACAAATCAAGAGCTTCATTTAATGTTCCCTTCAAACATCAGAATGGGAAACACTGATCTCTGTGACTTTCACTGTGGTATGGGTGTTGGTTTGAGTCAGATGGACTGGTTTGAGTATTTCAGAAGCTGCTGATCTGGGGTTTTCACACACAACAGTCTCTAGCGTTTACACAGAATGGTGCGCAAAACAAAAAAACACTGAGTGAGTGACAGTTCTGTGGGTGGAAACAAACACCTTGTTGATGAGAGAGGGTCAGAGGGAAATGGATAGATTGGTTTGAGCTGCCAGGAAGGATATAGTAACTCATATAATCACTCTTTACAACCGTGGTGAGCAGAAAAGCATCTCAGCATGCAACAGTAGAAGAACACATTGGGTTCCACTCCTGCAGCCAAGAACAGGGATCTTAGCATCAACAAGTTCCTATTAAAGTGGCCGGGGAGTTTATTTCCCTCAGTGTACAGGAAGATATACTGTGAGTGTGGGCACAGTGTGTACAACATAGTGAGGTTTTCATACTCTCTCTCTCTCACACACACCAGACTTACCCCCTCAGAGATGAAGGTGCTGAAACGGGGCAGCATCTGGTACAGACCCGGGTCTGTGGCTATACTTTGCAGCGCCTCCTACAGGACACACACACACACACACACACACACACACGACACAGTGTGTGCAAAACAGTAATGCTGTAATAAACACTAGTTCAGTAATTACACTACAGTTAGTCACATTACTACACACACTAACACTATTTAACTTGCAGCAGCTTCACCATGGTTTAAATGCTGTATGTAATCATGTAAGTAAATGCGTGTGTGCTGCTGTTAAAATGAAATACTAAGTGATGAAGCAGTGAATATAACTGTGTGTAACTGCTCTGTAGAGGATTAGACACACAGATCTGATCTCAATTACAAGTACCCTAACAGCTAATATAAGCTTCTCTACATAATACAACTTAGCTAATGTCTCTCTCCCACATAGTGTACACACACACACACACACACACACGCACGTACAGCTCTCTTGGCCTCGCAAGACCCCACACAGGCCTCAGTGATCTCTTTATAATAGAGCTGCTGTTCCACAGAGAGCTCATGTGTACTGCGGGGCTTCAGTCGCAACTTCTCCTTTCCTAAAAAATAATTAACACACAATAATCATGTTAATAAACCACACCCCTCCATCAGTGCACCGTGTTAATAAACCACACCCCTCCATCAGTGCACCGTGTTAATAAACCACACCCCTCCATCACTGCACCGCGTTAATAAACCACACCCCTCCATCATTGCACTGCGTTAATAAACAACACCTCTCCATCACTGCACATTAACACAACTTTCTCATGACCTGTGATTGAAACGATCAGAGCTTTCTCATCTCATCTCATTATCTGTAGCCGCTTTATCTTGTTCTAAATCAAATCAAATCAAGTTTATTTGTATAGCGCTTTTAACAATAAACATTGTCGCAAAGCAGCTTTACAGAATTTCTACAGGGTCGCAGGCGAGCTGGATCCTATCCCAGCTGACTACGGGCGAAAGGCGGGGTTCACCCTGGACAAGTCGCCAGGTCATCACAGGGCTGACACATAGACACAGACAACCATTCACACTCACATTCACACCTACGCTCAATTTAGAGTCACCAGTTAACCTAACCTGCATGTCTTTGGACTGTGGGGGAAACCGGAGCACCCGGAGGAAACCCACGCGGACACGGGGAGAACATGCAAACTCCACACAGAAAGGCCCTCGCTGGCCACGGGGCTCGAACCTGGACCTTCTTGCTGTGAGGTGACAGCGCTAACCACTACACCACCGTACCGCCCCCAGAGCTTTCTACAGGGTTCTTACACTTTTTCACCAGTTTTTTTCCATGACTTTTCCAAAACCTTTTACTGAATTTCCATGACCATCGCTAGTTCATCACTGCTCATCGCATTTATAGCACAGCCCCCAACACTAGTTTACATAGCAGCCCCCTCATGCACAATCACATCATACACATACCTATTTCACGTCACCATTCACAACACTGTTGCCCCCTTTCTTCACACACACATAGACAACTACAGTACTGTACCTCATGCCCCTTCACATCACATATGCAAGTACACACCCACAATCCATGTTTCCCCAAATATCCAGTCCATCTGTCCCAAACCCATAGCCCATGCTCTCAGCAACCCACCCCCTGCCCAGGCCCATAACTTTGTAATTTGTGCATTACAAGCATTTTGGGGCGGCACGGTGGTGTAGTGGTTAGCGCTGTCGCCTCACAGCAAGAAGGTCCTGGGTTCGAGCCCCGGGGCCGGCGAGGGCCTTTCTGTGTGGAGTTTGCATGTTCTCCCCGTGTCCGCGTGGGTTTCCTCCGGGTGCTCCGGTTTCCCCCACAGTCCAAAGACATGCAGGTTAGGTTAACTGGTGACTCTAAATTGAGCGTAGGTGTGAATGTGAGTGTGAATGGTTGTCTGTGTCTATGTGTCAGCCCTGTGATGACCTGGCGACTTGTCCAGGGTGTACCCCGCCTTTCGCCCGTAGTCAGCTGGGATAGGATCCAGCTCGCCTGCGACCCTGTAGAAGGATAAAGCGGCTAGAGATAATGAGATGAGATGAGACAAGCATTTTGGTACTTTGGCACTATGACGCCCCCCCCATATGCACACAGGCAGACTACTGAAATTTACAGGTGCTTTCACAATAGGCCTATATTGTAATTTAACCATTGCCTAAATGATATCGTAAATGCGGAAATGAAGAGTTACAATTTGAAGACAACATTGAATGTCTATTTATTTCTGTCTTCAATCAGTTTAATCAACAACATTTACATCCAAATCCAGCAAGGTCCTCAGGGCCCTACACTGAATATTAAGCATCGCCTAAATGGCATCATAAAAAAATGAAAATAGAGGGTGAAAATCTGAAAAAAGTGGAATGTCTATTTCCATCCCTTTCCTATAAATTTAAGCAAAATAAAATCAATTGTGACATCCAAATTCAGAGAATACACAAGATTAAGAAATGGCTAGGCTAATATGGCTTCACCTATTACAAATTAAGTCTTTTTATCCTTTAAAACGCAAAACTCTCAAGAGTCATAAAACTGAGGATATTATCCAACCCAATATCTTATTTACCATCTGTACACGCAAAAAAAAAAAAACATCAAACATCAAACGAGAGCTCCAGGGCTCCAGCATCGTAATTCGCCCCGAGGCGCGCCGCGGCGCTCCGCTTAGGTTTCGTTTCTATCCCGGGCTCCAGCCTGACTTTACACACCCGTAGCTCGGGCAGGGGAGGTCCCAGCTGCCCCAAACTTGACAGCCAGAGTCCTCTGCCCTCCCCCCAAAGAACCAGTGTGGGCAGGGCGCACTAGCCCCGCGCCTCAGGATGTAATTCGCCGCGGCGCTCCGCTTAGGTTTCGTTTCTATCCCGGGCTCCAGCCCGACTTTGGACGCTTGTAGCTCGGGCAGGGGAGGTCCCAGCATCCCCAAACTTGACGCACCACACCTAGCACACTACAACTACTAGCACGTTGCACGTTACGAGGAGGGTGTGGCCAGGGTTGCCAGATGTGACTGATGATTTCCAGCCCAAAAAATGCTCAAAAACCGCCTGGAGGCACTAAAACCTGCCTAATTTGAAAACCGCCCAATCTGGCAACACTGGGTGTGGCAGTCAACAGGCATAGCCAGTAGGCTACGCAGACTGCGCTAGACAACATTTCCAAGACAACTCGTGGCGATTTACATTTTATTACGGCACATCAATTTCCATGACTTTTCCAAAACTTCTGAACAAAATACTTTTTTCCATAACTTTTCCAGGGCCTGGAAATTTAATTTTAAAATTCCAAAACTTTTCCAGGTTTTTCATGACCGTACGAACCCTGTTTCTAATATTATAATTATAATAATAAGAATAGTTTAAACACAAGCACTTGAGGCACACCTGTAATGTAACAGTGAACCTGACACTGACCTTTGACCTCTGCAGAGGCAGTGCCCTGAGCCTTATTCTGAATGGAGCCGTCCTCCTCCTGACCGGGTTTAACCGCCTTCAGAGGCTCAGACGACTCCGACTTCTGCTGCTCCTTAGATACTAAGAAACAGACAGACAGACAGACAGTTTATTTAAACAATAACTTTTTCAGAGTGTGTGTGTGTGTGTGTGTGTGTGTGTGAGTGAGAGAGAGAAAGAAAGATTTGTTCTCTTACCTGGAGGTGGATTTTCTGGGATTGCAGGTTGAACACCATCAATACTCAACCAGTGAGCTGCATGCGCACACGCACACACACACACACACACACACACAATCAGAACTGTTTGAAACACACTACATATATTCTGTATGTACACACAGACAGGTAACAAATTAATGTTAAAGTCAGCATGGTGTATGTTACTGGAGCGATGGAGAACCATTCTTCTTCCCTCAGTTGGTGTTGTGATAATGGATGTGGAAAGCACATTATTCAACACATCATTCAGGTGTTCAGTTGGGTTGAGGTGTGGTGTGTGTGTATATAAGTGTTACCCTTGAGTGAGACATCGAGGGGCACGCGGGGAAGGGGTGTGTTGATGATGTCACTCAGGTCCACCTCCTTCTCCTCATAAAAGTGAAGCTCACGCCCTCCACCACTCGCAAAACGAAACGGAATAAACTCCTGAGTCTGAAACCCGTACAGAGGCTGTATACACACACACAGACACACAGAGTTACATTTATGGCATTTAGCAGACACCCTTATCCAGAGTGACTTACAGAAGTGCTTTGGAGAGCACAGCCTCATTAGGTCGAGGACTAAGAGTCCCATCACAGGGCTTTCCCCAAAGCGCAGATACACGGCACTCCGCCAGGCTGTGAGACGTCAGCGCCGCGCTGTCACTTACACAACCAAAAAAACAACCAAAAAACAAAACCCGATACCATAAATTGAACAATGCAGAGTACTTTCCATACCTAAATATCTCCTATTCCCCTCTGAAAATGAGCAGTAACTACAGAAATAGGAAGATATTGTAATATATAGGTCTAGACTATCTTGGTACTCGACCCAGAAGTGAAAATAAAGGGTTTCGCTGCGTGCACTGACTGCCATTCACAACCATACATAAAACCACATTCTAGGCGCTGGTCACTCGATGGCGTTGCTGTATGATTTGAGCTGGATTCTGTTCCTCTTCTCATCTCATTATCTCTAGCCGCTTTATCCTGTTCTACAGGGTCGCAGGCGAGCTGGATCCTATCCCAGCTGACTACGGGCGAAAGGCGGGGTTCACCCTGGACAAGTCGCCAGGTCATCACAGGGCTGACACATAGACACAGACAACCATTCACACTCACATTCACACCTACGCTCAATTTAGAGTCACCAGTTACAGTGGTGCTTGAAAATTTGTGAACCCTATAGAATTTTCTATATTTCTGCATAAATATGACCTAAAACATCATCAGATTTTCACACAAGTCCCAAAAGTAGATAAAGAGAGCCCAGTTAAACAAATTAGACAAAAATATTATACTTGGTCATTTATTTATTGAGGAAAATGATCCAATATTATAGATCTGTGAGTGGCAAAAGTATGTGAACCTCTAGGATTAGCAGTTAATTTGAAGGTGAAATTAGAGTCAGGTGTTTTCAATCAATGGGATGACAATCAGGTGTGAGTGGGCACCCTGTTTTATTTAAAGAACAGGGATCTATCAAAGTCTGATCTTCACAACACGTTTGTGGAAGTGTATCATGGCACGAACAAAGGAGATTTCTGAGGACCTCAGAAAAAGTGCTGTTGATGCTCATCATGCTGGAAAAGGTTACAAAACCATCTCTAAAGAGTTTGGACTCCACCAATCCACAGTCAGACAGATTGTGTACAAATGGAGGAAATTTAAGACCATTGTTACCCTCCCCAGGAGTGGTCGACCAACAAAGATCACTCCAAGAGCAAGGCGTGTAATAGTCGGCGAGGTCACAAAGGACCCCAGGGTAACTTATAAGCAACTGAAGGTCTCTCTCACATTGGCTAATGTTAATGTTCATGAGTCCACCATCAGGAAAACACTGAACAACAATGGTGTGCATGGCAGGGTTGCAAGGAGAAAACCACTGCTCTCCAAAAAGAACATTGCTGCTCATCTGCAGTTTGCTAAAGATCACGTGGACAAGCCAGAAGGCTATTGGAAAAATGTTTTGTGGACGGATGAGACCAAAATAGAACTTTTTGGTTTAAATGAGAAGCGTTATGTTTGGAGAAAGGAAAACACTGCATTCCAGCATAAGAACCTTATCCCATCTGTGAAACATGGTGGTGGTAGTATCATGGTTTGGGCCTGTTTTGCTGCATCTGGGCCAGGACGGCTTGCCATCATTGATGGAACCATGAATTCTGAATTATACCAGCAAATTCTAAAGGAAAATGTCAGGACATCTGTCCATGAACTGAATCTCAAGAGAAGGTGGGTCATGCAGCAAGACAACGACCCTAAGCACACAACTTGGTCTACCAAAGAATGGTTAAAGAAGAATAAAGTTAATGTTTTGGAATGGCCAAGTTAAAGTCCTGACCTTAATCCAATGGAAATGTTGTGGAAGGACCTCAAGCGAGCAGTTCATGTGAGGAAACCCACCAACATCCCAGAGTTGAAGCTGTTCTGTACGGAGGAACGGGCTAAAATTCCTCCAAGCCGGTGTGCAGGACTGATCAACAGTTACCGCAAACGTTTAGTTGCAGTTATTGCTGCACAAGGGGGTCACACCAGATACTGAAAGCAAAGGTTCACATACTTTTGCCACTCACAGATATGTAACATTGGCTCATTTTCCTCAATAAATAAATGACCAAGTATAATATTTTTTGTGTCATTTGTTTAACTGGGTTCTCTTTATCTACTTTTAGGACTTGTGTGAAAATCTGATGATGTTTTAGGTCATATTTATGCAGAAATATAGAAAATTCTAAAGGGTTCACAAACTTTCAAGCACCACTGTAACCTAACCTGCATGTCTTTGGACTGTGGGGGAAACCAGAGCACCCGGAGGAAACCCACGCGGACAACATGCAAACTCCGCACAGAAAAGCCCTTGCTGGCCACGCGGCTCGAACCCGGACCTTCTTGCTGTGAGGCGACAGCGCTAACCACTACACCACCGTGCCGCCCCTGGATTCTGTTCCTGGCATCAGAAAATGAAGAGGCGTGCTATGAAATATTTTCATTTCAAATCTAACTTTGCGGGCGGCACGGTGGTGTAGTGGTTAGCGCTGTCGCCTCACAGCAAGAAGGTCCTGGGTTCGAGCCCCGGGGCCGGCGAGGGCCTTTCTGTGCGGAGTTTGCATGTTCTCCCCGTGTCCGCGTGGGTTTCCTCCGGGTGCTCCGGTTTCCCCCACAGTCCAAAGACATGCAGGTTAGGTTAACTGGTGACTCTAAATTGAGCGTAGGTGTGAATGTGAGTGTGAATGGTTGTCTGTGTCTATGTGTCAGCCCTGTGATGACCTGGCGACTTGTCCAGGGTGAACCCCGCCTTTCGCCTGTAGTCAGCTGGGATAGGATCCAGCTCGCACGCCTCTTCATTTGCCCCTTGCATATTTGACAAGGTAAAAAACAGCAAATTTAATAATGTTGAATTGTGCCTAAATCAGCCCTAGATGCCACCAGAGTGCACCATTTGAAGTCTCTAATTTCAAAAATTTCTGGGGGAGCACGCCCCCAGACCCCCCAGCAGCCTTCAGGGCCCTCCAGGCCGGGCCAACCCTTACAGGCTGTGCTCCATATCAGTAGCACCGCTCTGATTTTTTTTTTCTGGGGAAGCCTTGTATCAAACCCTGCTGGGGAACAATAAATAAAAAAAAAATCACCAAAGGGCTTGGTGAAGAGGTAGGTCTTTAGTCTTTCTTTGAAAACAGTCAGTGACTCAGCTGTTCTCCTGCCAGGGGACGTTTGTTCACCACCTGAGTGCAGGACAGAGAAGCGTCTTGATGCAGATGTTCCTTGTACTCTGAGAGATGGTGGGACGAGTTGAGCAGTGCTTGAGGCTCAAGGCCAATTTATGCTGACAACCCAGTCCTCGCAGACGGTGTCGCAGATAGCGTTTGCGTAGCCCCCCCCACCTTCGCAGACGCTCTGCGCGCACCTCCCAAAAATTGTGACCACCGCAGAAGCCTCGCAGACAAGAGGGCTCTGATTGGTCCACTCTACATCCGCTGTACACGCACTTCCGCTTCCCTACTTTCCCGGTTTGGTTTGTTTTCACGACCGGCATTTTTAAAAACACGAGCGAAGATGGAGCAGCACGAAGAGCGGTTGATTGAGGAAGTACGTACATCTATACGACTCCAGTTCTAGTCATTATATAAAAAAAAAAGTTCTAGTCATTATAAGTAACCGGAGGATAAACACTCCACTAACCACACCCACCAACTACTCCTAGCGACTTCGCGCCCCCTTGCGTTGTGCCGGTGAATAACATCGCGCACGCCTATTATCCCCGCTCAACAATAAATCACAACTGTCTGCGAAAAGCTGTCTGCGAAAGCCTTGTCGCACGAGCATGCGGAGGCCTTCAGGGCGAGCAGGGTGCAGTGTAGGGGTGTGAGAAGATCTTTAAGGTAGGGGGAAGCTGGCCCATTAATTGGCTCTGTAAGTGAGCATCAGTGTTTTATATCTAATGCAGCAGCTATAGGAAGCCAGTGGAAAAAGCATAGCAACGGGTGGTGTGGAGGAACTTAGGAAGGTTAAACACAAATCATGCAGCTGCATTCTGGAGTCTGTGTTCTTCAGAGGTTGGAAAGCATGGAGCTTTTAAGTGATGGCCATGAGGGCAGTTTTTGTGGAGTGTGTTGACTTGAAGCCAGACTGATTCAGATCTACAGCTGGGTGAGACAGTGTGTTCAAGAACTTTAAAAAGAAAAGAGAGTGAAACAGGTTGGTAATTTCTGATGTCTGAGGCATCCCAAGTGGGTTTTTTCATGATGTGAATAATTCTTACTCTCTTAAGTGCAGTCAGAACATGACCAGATGCTATACCATATATCACACACACACACACACACGCTCAAACAGTGAGTGAGGATATATGTATATGTGGGTACATGTGTGTGTGTGTGTATACGCACATCTCACCTCCACATTTTTCAGTTTGAGGGCATGGTCGATGTCACTTGTTGTCAGTTTGCGTCGTTTGCCATGGTGCATGAACTTCACTGCATCCTATCACACACACACACACACACACACACACACACACACACACATACAGAGTCCTCTCAGGCTGAAGTGTAACTCCAATCAATCAGTGCGTTTACATGCACATAGAGAAAATCGAATTTCTGCCGTTGCTCGTCTGAAATCGAAGTTCTAAATGGCATGTAAACACCTTAGCTCGGCTGAAATTGAACCGAACTTGATTTCTCGCAATCGAGCTACACGACCTAGATTATGCGATTTCTGCCGAGCTACTTAGTGCATGTAACCCTATCGAGCTACGTATTCGATCTACTTACTTCAGCACTGCCCCTTCCGGAAGTGACGAGTGACGAGACCACAAGCGGGAAACACAACAGCCTCGGTCGGCATGACACTTCACCTTAGCCGCCCACTTTATTAGGAACACTTCTGTTCGAACATACAAACTACAAACACTCTTCTTAGAGTTTAGAGTTTATTTTATTTTTAAAAGGGACAGTGCACAAATTAAACATTATCCTTGTGGTAAGGACAGATGTCTGTCCCAGGTTATAGCAGTACATGCTAATTTCCACCTGTAGTCCCTTTGTTTATGGACCCTTTTCACGTGACGTCACGACAAACGCGGCCGCCATTTTGGACATGTACTACCAGTAGTTTACCACAGCCAGCATTGAGGAACGGCAGCAAAGAAAGTGTTTATTTTCAGCAAGACTTCCATCATGCCACTATATTGTTGTGCACCTGGATGTAGTAACCATCAACAAACAAGGCAAGGGTTATCATTTTATCAGATCCCGGTAGATGCTGACCGACGGAGAAGATGGATAGCGGCACACCAACGCTTGTGCAGTGACCACTTTGTTGGAGGTAAGACGAATAAAATTAGCCAGAAAAGGCATTACATTGCTGTTAACATTCTGTGGCGGCGAGTGTGTAACCAAATAGGCTAAAATAACCCATTGTAACCTCTTTGTTCTTCTGTAGTAGCTATTAGTTAGCGTTGTGTTTCTTTGCTGTTGGTAGACTGTAGGACAGATCAGAGGCAGTGTCCTACAAACAGCGCTTAATTTGAGGGGGAGCAAGCCGGAGCGCGCTCCGGAACCTCGGGCGTTGGCTCCGGCAGCTATTTACACTGGATCCGGTGATCCGACACCTCTTTTGACTATGTAACAAAATAATAATAATAATAATAATTAAATAAAAAAATGCAAGTTTATTTAGTGTTAATGTCTGATTTTGATATCTGTCTTGTTGGTGATTTCTCTCATGAAACGACATCCACAAAATATCTGCAGATGAACTTAATTTGCAGTGTTATTACAAAACATGCCCAGAAGCGCAGCGCCGCGCCCCGCCCCTCTCCTCTTTTTTTCCGCACCGGAGCCGCTCATCCTCTGCGCTCCGGGACCTCCCACTTTACAAATTAAGCACTGCCTACAAATAAGTGTTCAAAATAAGAGGAACATGTATTTGTCTCTTAAATCCAGGCCGTTCCCTGTAATCTGTAACAACGGTTGGAGAAAGTAATGGCAACTAGTGAGTGCACAAACCATAGAAGGTAAACTGTACACAGCGCCAGGGCAGTGTGATGGTATGTCTACTTTTAGATTGTGTTAGCTTATCAATGAACACACTCGTCACTCGACGAGTTTCACGTCTTTACGACGGATACTTAAATGTGTGTTAGGTATTATTGTTGCAGTCTAAGCAGTCATTGTAGCAGCTAGATGAGCGAGAACCGAAAGGGTCTGTGCCATAAACCGTTATTTCTGTACGGCGTTGCTAATGTGTCGTTACTGTTGTTATTTCTCCCTCTGCTCGCCCTGTAAATGCCCTACGATGCTGGATAGTGAAGGTGTTTTCTGCATCTCGCTCCTTTTTCTTGTATGTTCTCCGTTTGTCGCCTTCCTCGCATTCAAACCAATTCGAGCTGAAGTCCGCTACATGTCCAAAATGGTGGTCGCGTTTACGAAGGTCACGTGACTGAAAAGGGTCTTGAATAGCTCTTCTTCATGACGACAACCGGAAGTGTACCAACACGATAGGGCGTGTAGCGCCACCTGTGGCTCGGGTGCACAATGCACCTCACTCAATAGCTCGATTTCACAGTATGCATGTAGGATTGGATTTCTCTGGCATCCCTGCTGGGACCCTTTGCTCGATTACCGACAGCAGCTCGATTTGGATGTGCATGTAAACGCACTGACTGTGTGTGTTTATCTACAGCACCAGTCATATACACTACATAAAACAGATTTGGGCTGTGTGTGTGTGTGTACCTGAGTAATCTCTTTTATCCTGTAGCTGATCTCCTCACTGAGGGCTACACAGCTCTCCTCCTGCAGCTGGGACACACCAACACATTCCGCCATCACCTTCATAGACTCAGTGGAAAACAGCACCGAACAAGCCTTCTGCCTACGCTCCTCTGCCATCGCTCGATCATACACAAACACACACAACCTGAGAGACAAAACGCACACACACACGGCAGTGTGATGGTTATAAATGGCATCAAGGCTGTCAGGTCTGATGTCTGCTGTGGAACTGCACAAAAATATGTATTTAACACCACAAAAGGACTATTTATGGAAACTACACTTAGTTTAACACACAAATATACTTGGTCTAACTTTACTATTTATATATTAGAACACATTTAATAACGATGACCATAATGCCAAAATCAGCAGGTTTTGAGTTCGTGACTTTCTTTGGACTGGGATGCTTTGGATGCGAAGATCTGGCAACCCAGAATCCTCCTCACATACACACACCAAAACCCCCCACTAGAACACATGCTCATTTAACGGCCATCGGTATAATAGTCATAATTTTCTTTGTCTTTTCCCTCCGTAGATCGCAGCAGTGTTGTAGTGTTGGTGTTTAAACCTCAGTGTTAAAGTGTGAGTGTTTTTGTGGTGCTTTTAGCCGCCGCTTGTTGCTAAGCTGCTCTGTTCTTACCTTTTAACCACAAAGCTGATATTCTAACAGCGCGCAGCGAAATCTCTATAAAAACACTAACATGAAACACACAGTAGCCACGTTACGAACGACTTTATATTTATGTGCTTAAATATTCACTGTATTTTTTTAATATTTGTTTTTTTCTTCAAAGCTCCGAGCCGTTTTTCTGAAAATCCGCCATTTTGAGTTTGAGCTGCAGGTCCTGACCGGACGCACAAAACCTCCTCACAACAGCGAGCTAAACTAAACTAAAGAGAAAATAAATTATTTACCCCGTTTAATTTAATTTAACATTTAATGCAGTCTTTTACACTTTTTTAATCCGAAGGTCAATATAAAAGCGATGACAAATTAAATACTCGGCCATTCTTACAGGTACATTTTATACACCTTCCAGGACCTGTTCATTTCTATTCTCGCAATGACTTGTTCCGAAATAATTCAAATTTTAAATTAGGATTGTAGTGTATTTCATGGCATATTTCGTTAAAAATAACACCAAAATCTTAAAGAAATAAATTAAATGAAGGAGGGAAGGAACAGAGATGCCATGATTGCTGTAGTCTGCGGGGCGGAGCCTCACGTTAACCTTCCAGCTGTCAGGTGTTAATATTAATTAATTGGGTTCCGAAAGGAATACAAATAGCAGAGGAAGGTCCCCGAGCCTTTAACTGGGGTTGACTTTAGTTTATGTGTTAAATTAACTGAGGGTCACCGGTTGGGTTAGTGAGAATGTGGGGTGTGGCGCTGTGTGTATTGTGTGTGCAGTTTGGAAGAGTTTTCATGAACGTCACTCAGCATGTAGAAGATGCTGAAGCTTCTCAGGTCTTTAATCCTCTGGTGGAGGAGCATGTTTCTGTGACGGGACAACTGGAGTCCTCCAGATGTCCTGGTCTTGTTCTTAAGACGGTTTCTGTGATCTGTAGTCCCTCTGCCATGGAAGTGCACGTTAAAGCTGACTTGTTTGACCTTGGAGTTCCTGTTAATCCTGAGCATCTGACCTTGGGAGAACGCTGTGGGGTCACTGAAAACTCCTCTGAAGAGTTCATTCTCCATGCTGCTCTCATGGACTGTGGCACACGCTATTTGGTAGAACACCCACTACTATATATTTAGTAGTTAATGTGGACATCTTCTAGTCCTCTATTCCTTGGTCACTGTGCTAGTGTCTATAAATGCTGTGGTAATGATGATCTCTGGTAGTGCTGGGATTTGAACGGTCAGTAGCACATGAAGCTTTAAACTTTGTAATTTCTTGTGTTGTCTAGCTAACAGCTGATGCCCTCATTTACACTAATGTCCTCGTGTATACTCCTGTTCCCTCTGTCCATGGAGTGTCACGATACGAGAAGACATCTGTCCCTGTGGAATGTGTTTACAGGAGGTATGTGATCAAGGTTGGGGGAGCTGGCTAACAAGTAGGACTTATTCTATTCCTTTGGTTTAATGCAACTGGTTGGTCCAAGATCAGTGAGTTCAGGGATGTTCTATATATAGTGCTGGAGTTGAGGTTCATGAGTGTTTACATTAATCAGCTTTATCAGTGCAGTGAAATATTGATATGACAATGAATAAGATGAGTGAGAGCTGCTCTACTCACTCCAGCTGAATAAGTTATGAGGAGATTAAAACATTATTGCAAAGAATACTTTAGCAATTAGAAAGCTTGTGATGCAGCATGATTACTTCTCCAAGAAAACAAACTGGACCAAGTGGTGTGAGAATATCAGCTGTTTCTGAAACTCAAACCAACCCTTCTGGCGTCAACAACCATGCCACAGTTCAAGTCAGGTTGCATGTTTTTGTTCTGATGTTTCATGTGAACATTAACTGAACCTCTTGATCGGTGTGATTTTGTTGTGCTGCTGCCATATGATGGTCTGATTTTTAGATAAATGAAGATTCTTCAGAGGTGGACAAAGTACCCAATTCCATTACTTCAAAGTACAGCTCCCACTGGTCAAATGTTACTCTAATACAAGTGACAGTTGTACAGTCAAGTTTAATATACTGAAGTGCATACTTGAGTATTAAAAGTACAACTTGTCAATGCATTGTATTGCCACAATGCTTGCGAAACCTAATGCCTTTGAGGCAACTTGCTGGATTTACTGACTAGCTTGTAGAACCTGTAAACTGTTACAAAATGAAACACAACTGAACTGAAAAAGAACCCCCCCCCTTTTTTTTTTTTAAATATTATAACACTTCCCACCCCCACAAAGCAGCATGGTAGGGTTCTGACCCAGCTCTGTCTTAATCAGGAAGACAATGGAATAGCTGTAAATGCAGCTTGCTCAGAAAATTGACTATCCAACCTGCTTAAAACCTGGGTCCACACCTCTAGCTTAACTGCCCAACAGCAACACTGCTTTAAGCAAGACAAAAAAACCTCCCATCTGACAGCAAAACGATTACAATTTGTGACTGACTAGTACAATACTGTCCATCTTGCAGGTCTTGTGCACATCTCGCAGGTATGTATTCATGCACATGAATCTGCCTGTGGAATCATGGTGACCTTAATGTTAAGCTAAATAGTTGAAGCTGTGACGTTAACTGAAGTTGGTGAAGTGTCCAAGTTAACTAGCTATGTGTTAATGTTGGCTGTGGACAAGGCTATGGCAACTTGGGGGGCAAATTCATAGAAGGTCATTTGACTAACCAGACTGCATAGCTATTGCAACGTCACTAGCTCTAAAAGCAGACAACTTCATTGCAAGCTTCCTCTTGGAATAAAATGTTTACGTACTTCAATATGCTTCTGCAGGTTGGATGGCAAGTTTTTGTAGGCGTGATTGTGCTCTGTTTTAGGCAAGCACTTAAAATGAAGTGACTTCTTCCTTTCAGAAAACTGAAACATGGGTTCTCACATAGCCATGGGTGTATACATTCCCCAAAATAACTGCTTTCTTCCATTCTGCCATCAACAGTGTTAAATAATGCTGCAGAGAAATCCTTGAACTTGATTTTATACAGCCTATGGACATGGCCTGACCCTAGTGATGGGCTGTTTCAGTGTCTCCTGTGGGGTGGGGGGGAGCTTTTTAGAAGGGGGGGGGGGGGGGAACATCCCCTTTCAAAGCCCTTTCAGAGTAACAGGACTTTGATAGAAATGTAGTGGAGTAAAGTATGTCTTTTCAAATGTAGTGAAGTTGGTCATAACAGGGATGAAAGGCTTCTAGATTTACCTGGAAATCTGGATATTTGACAACTCTTGAAAATCTCCAGTTTTCCAAATGGAGACTTGTTTTTGGATTTTTCACGTTCCTAGATGCAGCATAATACTTTTGCATTGTCCTTGCATGGGCCTGGTCCTTAAATAGCCCAAACATAGTACATTGATTAAAGACAGGTGTTTGTTAATGGCGCGCCTGTGGACAGGTTTGTTAATGGCCTGTGCCTAGGCGCACAAGACTGACCCTGTTTTGCGCAACACAATCGCACTAGAAAGCATGTTCAAGCTGCCAGTGTAGCTGCAGTCTAGTTGTGAATTACAAGTATTTCCTCTTGTTAATAATTCGCCATGTCAAAACAAGCAAGACTTTCCTCCTTTTGATATGGAGAGGTAAGCAATTTATATATTTTTTTTTTTCCATCAAAGTTGCATTTTGTGGCTTTGAAGCTAAGTTTTAGTGCTGTTTCTAGAACACATTAAGAAAACATGGAAGAAACAGCAATAATGGAAGAGCTGGTTTCTAAACTACCTAAAACTAGCAATGGGAATTATTTTGTTACATAATGCACTCAGGCTGCCAGTGTGTCCGACCCCAAAAAAAAAATCCTAGCTATGCCCCTGACCTTGCATGAGAAATTTGGTGTTTAAATTTAGACAATATGAACTAATGTCAACAATTGGCTTCAACTCGCATAAATATGAATTGGAAATTTGGTTCACTTTAGCTTATGCAAATGCACAACTCTGATAAACGAGACTCAATGTCCCCAACATGGAAACCTGAAAGCTTTAGAAACTCTAACAGACCTTTACTTTTTAACAGTACTGTTAAGATTTTGCTGAGTTTACCTTCAACTGTCTGATCTTTTTTTTTTCAAAGTAATGAACTGTGTAGCCAGGAAAATCACTGCATTTTTCTAAATGCACTCCTGAAAATTACTCATTAACTAGGGGAATTAAACTTGAGATTTTTGACATGTTAATCATTAATGTACATGAGAGGCTTAAGTTGTAACTTGTTTTAGTGAAAAGTACTAGACTGCATGTTATGTTTAAAATATTTTTGGGGCATGTTGTGCCCCCCCCCCCCCCCCCCCCCCCCCCCCAAATCTTAGTTTGACTTTCAAAAGTTCAGGCTCTTTTTTTTTTTATTTTTTTTTTTTTCTTTGCTCCACTTTCATCTCTATCATAAGCTGCCAAAAAAAGAATGGGTACTTGGTGTACTTAAGTACATTACTCAAGTAAATGTGTTGCATTACTGCCTACATCTGGTATTCTTAAAGTGGTGGGGGTATATTCTCTTAAATCTGTTCAGTGTGAACTACAGTGGAGCAATTGTTCCTGCCTGAAGGAACATGAAAGTGCAAGGATTAGCCAATAGAATTAAGGCTAAACTCCACGACTAACTGGACAGAGCTTGGGGTGTTCCAGAAAGTGGGTTTAGTAAGTTGTGTGGTGGCTTAAATTTTATTTAATAAACCCTGAGATGAGTGGAACCTCTAGTCTTTCCTGTCCAGAAAGACCAGTAATGCAAACTGGGTCAGTTGCTACAGTAACTGACTGTAAACTAAAGCTGTTCACCGGCAGGCTTTCTTTAACAAGCCCATTTGTCTTCCCTCCTGGCCCCTGAAGCAGCTATTGGCTATGGAGTGCCTTTCCTCTAACCTGATGTTGAAGCAGAGTTGATTCCCATCCTGATCTCAAGAGAACTGAGACCCTGGTTAGATGTGCTAGCTGATCATTAGCCTAAAGTTTGTTTACTGTCGTCTGATGTATAGACTTGTTACAATCTTGGTACTATTTAAATTCATGCGAATTCAAACCCACTTCAGGTTTCCCCTGATTGCCATGGTGAATTGTAGTATGGGAGCACTCCTCTTTGGCAAAGCATGTGCTTGGCTTGGCATGAACAAACTGGCTTGACTGAACTTGGATCAGCAGTTCTGGAATGGAAGATGCAAAGTTTCCCCATCTCAGGTTTCATAAATTGAGTTTAGGGTTAGGCCTGGAGTTTAAGCCTGTTGACTAGAAACCCCCCCAGGTTTACCCAAAAGTGCTATAGTAATTCAGCATGGCCTACAGCTCCCTTTGTTTGGAGCTGAATTTGATGGAAATTAGCCAGGCATGTTGAAACAAGGCTGGCTTAGAGTGGGGTCACTTCATGAAATAACTTCTAATGCCTAAAGACACACTGAAAATGAAGGCCTCACTCCAGTTGACTAAATACTACTTGGGCATGTTCCCTTTGCTGTGTTTCAGGAGGGTTGGTGTTGATGGTGTCTCTGTTGTCCCCATGTGGCTCCCTCACTTGAGTTCACATGCTGCTGAACACTCCCTGCGCTTCACTCTGCAGCTGATGACTAGTGAGTGGAAAAATGTGTGGTGTGTGGCTTATACTGAACTCTCCATTATGTAACTTCCTGTTGGTTTGTGCAGCTGATTGGCTGGCAGTGCGAAGTGGCGTATACTACCTGGGGGATATGATAAACATCGAGGCATCGGTGTTTGTACCCTTGCTGGAGCTGCAAGTGTTTGTTCAAGATTGTGTTGCTACGATGACCCCTGATGCAAATTCAGTCCCCAGATACAAGTTTATACAAGACGGGTCACATTAACTATTATACACTCACTCTCTCAATGGTTCAGAAGGAAAAGGGCACCATTTGAATTTGTCATGCATGTGCAGGTGTTTTACAGATGGACAGCAGATGGGCTCCATGTCTCACTTCCTTGCTAGAACTCAGCCTGATAAACTCCATCTTCAGCTCCAGACCTTCATCTTCAGGCAGGTGCACAGTGCACAGGTACACTGACAACACACCAACACTAGTGGTGGTGTTGTGGTTTGTTTCTCTTCTCAGTTTTTGTTCCATGTCCCAGATCTTTATTAGCTGCAGTCTGAAGGCTGATCTCCGAAGTTCCTCCTCCAGCAGAGCATGCTCCTACATCCGTGGGAGGTATGTATATGTAATAAATTGTGCATGCAGTCAGACTGCTGCTGCTTCATGGTTGGTTGTGTTAGTTGGAGGTCTGCAGATGGGGAGGATGCTGTGTGTGAAAGCTGTCAGATGCTTGAGCAGTTCAGACAGAAGCAGAAAGTTGGTGAGGGACAAAATGAGGCACAGGCTGCTTCTGTGCAGATGGAACTTGGGGAACCAGAGCTCAGAACATCTGGATCTATGTGTAAGAACCTAGAACTTTCAGACTTGTGCAGGATTAACTTGTTTAAACAGCCTCAGTGAGCTGTTGCTCTGTGAGGGTGAGTAATCCTCAGGGTTGCATGTGATCCTCAGCATTGCTGCAGGATGTCCAAGTTGGCCCACTTGCACTATCATCATTGAGTGATGCATCACCCCCTGCAGTGCTGGAGGGAGTACACATCTCTCGTGTTCCTTTACTTGAAGCCAAGCGGCTGATGGCACGCATGCTGCAGGGAAACCTCTCCATGCTGGGTATGTAAACTTAAATGGAAGGTAATTGAACACCTTTTTCTGCATCACTAACTGTTTAGACTACTTTCACAGGTTCAGAATACGACACTGCCATCACTGAGAAAGATGAGCAGGAGAGCCATGTATCTGCAGAGCAAGGTACACTACCACTGACGTATACAGCAGACTGGGTTGCCAGCTCCTGTTATCCTAACAATGCTAGAGACTAAAGTGCATGATGTTATGACCATTAAACCACAGAGATGGGTGTGTCCTTGATGCCTGAACTTCAGCTCACTGTGACACCACTGACTATACCTGAAAAAAGCAACGGAGTCTGACCCACAGTTGGCAGCAGGTAAAAGTGAACTCATCTGTCTGCAGCTTCATTTATAAAACTCTTGGGTCCTAACCACAATCTCTCCCCAGCATCTCCTGATCCAGCAGTTTTTCTCTGATCCTGCCACTTATGAGGTTCTTGATGGTGACTACTTGCAGAGCACAGAGCTGCCCTCCACAGTGGGAGGACCTGATGTGGAGCAGGGGTGGGGATGTAGGGGATGCCTTCTTGAGACTGTGCACTGCTGTGATGTAATGGCCTGATGGTTTGAGAAATAAACCTTCCAAATGGAATGGGTTTTTTTTTTTTTTTTAACATGTGTACATCTCAATGAGACCATGGCTTAATTTAAGGTGTATGGGGGTTTTAAGGCTAATTTTTCTCCATAAAACTGCAGGAATTAAGACTTCTAGCAGGGCTGTGGTGATCATTCCCTTAGCGCACCCCCCCAAAATCTCATTAATTCACCTGACGCTCACCCATTGGAGATGGCCCTACATCGGGGTGGGCAATTATTTATTTATTTTTTCCATGGGGCCACATGAGAAACAGAATTTTGGAGGGTCAGACCAAAAGGCTGAACTAAATTCTGCATAATTGTATTTCTTTATATAAAGCAGTAAATAACATTATTTTTACAAGCTGATAAGAGTATGGGGGGGGGGGGAATGAGGCTGCCTTACAAAGTCATTTATTCAATCAAATTTCCCAAAACAATGGTTAACAAAATATGAACTTTTTTAGTCACATTCACCCCAAAATACAAAGACATCACAATATTCTTTCTACTCCAAATATCAAGCAGGATACATCATATAATGCCCACATTTGTAGTCTAATCACCTCATTTGGTCTTTTTTGGATGTGCTCTCTGCAAACTAAACACGGCTTTATCTCTGACTTAAGTAAATAAATACTTAGCAGTCCATGTTTTGTTGAAAGCCCTGCATTCGGCATCTACCTTTTTGGGGGCTAAAGTCTTCTTGTGACCTGCTTGCAACAACGTCAATTCGGTGTAGGTATCTGATTGGCTCTGGTGCCTGCTGGTGATGTCACACTATGTGATGGGCTGGACCGTTTGAAGGATCACGTACAAGTTTGGGGTTGGTCTGGACAAATTATGGAAGTAGTTGTCACGGGATTAGGTTTCGTGGGATGTCATGTTCATGTCGCGCGTGTTGCGTTTTTGTTGAACACAACTTCAAAATAAAAGCAATGCACATTCAGTCCATGCCTGAGGTAATTAGAAAATGCGTTCATTTTGTAATTTCTAATTAACCTTACGTGGACTGCTCAGAATGAACCAAAGGGCTGGATGCGGGCTGTAAAATGCCCAGGTCTGCCCTACATGGACAGTCTCAAGATTCTGTGAAGTTGCTGTGGATGATCTCTCAGGTCATTGAAAGATTTCACTTTGAAAATTCATGCTTGTCTTGGTTTTTCAGTGGGAAAACTTTACTTTTCTACAACAGATTTGCTTGACTTCAGTGTAGTTGAGTGACTAGTCTCATGATGATGTAGCCTCACCTAGATGAGTATGGGTTTCCTTTTGATTCTGGTTCCTCTTAAGGTTTTTTTTTAACATCTTGGAGTTTTTCACCCCTGTTGCCTCTGACTTGTTCATGAGATATCTAGATTTCTGTTAAAGTTGCTTTGACACTATCCACTGTTACAAGATTAAAAATTTAGTGCTTGTTTGTGTAAGGTGTGTTTAAATGTTCATGTTAATCACACACCAGATTTTAGTTCCATGTTTATTTGCATCTTAAACATGACACACTCAGAGCTCAGCATGTTCTGATTGGCTGATGGAGGTCTATGTCCTGAATAGTGAACTGTGTTCTAAAGCAACATTTGGAGTTTGGTTTGGCATCTGTGGAAGCTCTTGGAGTGCCTGACTTAGCCAGCTGTGCTTCTGCTCTGTTGTGATTGGACACTCAAGGTGAACTTGGTGCTCAGGTCTGGCCTCCTGTGATAAAGTTCAGTTTGGAACACCGTGATTGGCTGTCTGTAGTAAAGCTGTGATTGGCTGCCTGGGCGATGCGGTATTGTTCTAGGAGGTTGCGGCGGCGCTGGTGCTCGTTAGTGATCTCTATCACAACATGGTGAGGAAACCAGCCAGTCGTCTGATCTGAGAGTCGAATCCCCTCCCACCAACCTGCATCATCACAATAATGAACACAATGGCAACACAACACACTGAAATGCACACATGGTGTGTTACTTACCCTCGTTTGTTTTTCGTATAACATTGATGATGTCTGAGGGTTCTAAGCTGAGCTCATCAGCCTGTTTCGCAACATACTGCTGGATGCACTGGACCTGTGGGCAGTCTGGTATATACCCCCCCCCCCCAAAAAAAAAAAAACACTCAGAGCTTAACTCACACTGGAATATATACATCGTGTCATCAAGCTGCATGTGTGGGCAGAATTTGGTCCCTCCCTCTGTATGAGAGAGGGAGAAACTCACCCCAGTCAGCATACACTCTCTCTTCATTTAACTGCTTTGTTGTAGAGACCGTTGGAAATGCTGCCATCCATCTGTGCAAGTCTGACCTACAGACAGACAAACTAAGCATGTATTTACATGGCATTTAGCAGATGCTCTAAGCCAGAGTGACATGAGTGCAAAAGTCAGGTACACAAAGTGCTGAACTTCTAGACAAGAAAGTTCTAGTGCCAACTGAACAAGTTACAGCAATACCTAATGTAATATGCTGTTAAAGTACTAACACTCAGCAAAGAAATAAACCAACCAGATAAAGTACAACTAAATAGAGAACTCATAGGGGTAACCCCAGGCTAGACCATACACAGCCTAGGTTGGTCTAGACCAAAACGCAGTTACACAGTGAGCAGGGGAGAGGTGCAGCCTGAAGAGGTGAGTCTTCAGTCTGTACTTGAAGGTGGTTATGGAGTTGGCAGTTCTGACCTCAATGGGAAGGTCATTCCATCAATGGGGAGCCAGGACAGACAGCAGTCTTGAATGGGCTGGGCAGGAACAGAGAGAAGGGGCCAGCTGACCAGTAGCAGCAGAGCTTAGGGATCTGGCTGGTGTGTAGGGGTGGATCATCAAGTCAAAGTCCTTCCCGTGCCATGTGGTGCATCGGGCAGCGCCGATCTCCGTTTCCGTAGCCCTCGGCCTTGCGCCTATTACATAACTTGGGTTACAGTGGGGGGTTAGTCCTCTGGTAACCATGAAAGTTTAACTCCCCACTTGCATCTGTATTGCAGCGTGCCTTGCCAGATGGTAGTAGTTACCATTTTTATGATGGTCTTTTGGTATGACCCGACCATGAATAGAACTCACGACCTCCCAATCAAGAGGTGGACACGCTAACCACTAGGCCACTAGCCGGTGTGTGGGGGGGAGGGGTGGATCATAATCTGAAGGTATGCTGGTCCTAGCCCCTTGAGAGCCTGGTAAGCTAGCACCAATGTCTGAAATTTGATGCGAGCTGCAAAAGGTAGCCAGTGCAGGTCGGCAAGCAGAGGGGTGACATGGAAGAATGAGGGAGGTTGTAGACCAGGCGAGCTGCAGTGTTCTGGAGGAGCTGCAGAGTCTGAAGGCAGAAGCTGGAGGGCCAGCAAGGAGAGAGTTGTAGTAGTCCAAGTAGGAGAGGATCAGCACTTGGACCAGCAGCTGAGTAGAGAAGGTTGTGAGGAAAGGGCAGATCCTTCAGCTGTTGTAGAGAAGGACTCTACATGTCAAGTTTGTTTGTATAGTGCTTTTAACAATAAACATTGTCCCAAAGCAGCATTACAGAATCTGAATGACCCAAAACATGAACCAATTTTATCCCTAATCTATCCCCAATGAGCAAGCCTGTGGTGATGGTGGCAAGGAAAAACTCAGACGACACGAGGAAGAAACCTCAAGAGGAACCAGACCCAAAAAGGAACCCATCCTCACCTGAACAACAACAGACAACATGACTATAACATTAACAGTTTTAACATGAAGTCAGTTTTGTTGATGTTATAACTCTTCATTAATGGAAACTTGAGTGCAAAACTCTTCATGTCAACTGCAGTCTTAAAGTTAGCAAGTCAGCTGTAGTCCTCAGCCATAAAAGCATTACTGTAAGTGTCCAGAGCATCTTCCAAGTGTGACTTTTGACTGGCTGTATGGGGCCGTCCTCCACAGGAGCGATGTGATGAGACTCCAACCAGACATAGGGCATCAGGATGGACCAGGCGGGTCAGAGGAGCAGAAGAGGTTCAGCATCTTGATCTCAGGATTGACATGTAACTCAGAGGGACAGATTTTTTTTGGGGGGGAGAAGAGAGAGAAAACACAGGTTGTTAGGTATGCCCAATATCACCTGAATAAGTAGGTACAGTATACATTTTGCACTGAGTGCAAGCAGGGACTCTGGCAAAACTAACTATGACAGCATAACTATAAGAGGGGAGAGCCAGAAGGTAACATAGGCATGAGGGAGCCCCTGGACATAAAGCAGCCAGCCACTACACTGTCAACAAACTCGAGTGAGCAAGCGAGTGGGGACTGACAGCATCCATACATCCCAGTTTACCAAAACACTCAATGTCTGAGGACCCTCCAGATCTACTCCTTTACCTCATAAACCCCATTAACAAAAGGCTTGACTAATCATATATGTTTTCAGTCTAGATTTAAATGCTGAGACTGTGTCTGATTCCCGAACACTACTTGGAAGGCTGTTCCATAACTGTGGGGCTTTGTAAGAAAAGGCTCTGCCCCCTGCTGTAGTCCTCACTATACGGGGTACCAGCAGATAACCTGCACCTTTTGATCTAAGTAGGCATGACGGGTCATAAAGGACCAGAAGTTTGTTCACATACTGTGGTGCGAGACCATTCAGTGCTTTAAAGGTCAACAGTAGTATTTTATAATCAGTACAAAATTTGATTGGGAGCCAATGCAGTGTGGATAAGACAGGGGTGATGTGGTCATATTTTCTAGTTCTAGTAAGGACTCTTGCTGCTGCATTTTGAACTAACTGGAGCTCGTTTATGCACTTATTGGAACATCCAGACAGTAAGGCATTACAATAATCCAACCTGGAGGGAACGAAAGCATGAACTAGTTTTTCCGCGTCATGTAGTGACATTAAATTTCTTATCTTAGCAATATTTTTGAGATGAAAGAAAGCTATTCAGGTAATGTTATCAATGTGAGTTTCAAATTAAAGACTGGGGTCAATAATTACCCCGAGGTCTTTTACTGCTGCACGTGAAGAAACAGAAAGGCCATCCAGAGTTACTGTGTAATCAGAAAACTTACTTCTGCAGCTGCATGTGGTCCGAGTACAAGTACTTCAGTCTTGTCAGAGTTAAGCAGAAGGAAGTTAATAAGCATCCAGTGTCTAATGTCCTTTACACATTCCTCAATTCTATTAAGCTGGTGTCTCTCATCTGGTTTTGCAGAAACATACAACTGTGTGTCATCAGCATAACAGTGGAAACTAATACAATGTTTACGAAGAATATCACCCAGAGGTGGGGCGACACGGTGGTGTAGTGGTTAGAGCTGTCACCTCACAGCAAGAAGGTCCGGGTTCGAGCCCCGTGGCCGGCGAGGGCCTTTCTGTGTGGAGTTTGCATGTTCTCCCCGTGTCCGCGTGGGTTTCCTCCGGGTGCTCCGGTTTCCCCCACAGTCCAAAGACATGCAGGTTAGGTTAACTGGTGACTCTAAATTGACCGTAGGTGTGAATGTGAGTGTGAATGGTTGTCTGTGTCTATGTGTCAGCCCTGTGATGACCTGGCGACTTGTCCAGGGTGCACCCCGCCTTTCGCCCGTAGTCAGCTGAGATAGGCTCCAACTTGCCTGCGACCCTAGAGAACAGGATAAAGTGGCTAGGGATAATGAGATGAGATGAGATCACCCAGAGGTAACATATATAAAGAAAAAAGCAGTGGACCCAAGACAGAACCTTGTGGAACACCAAACTTTACCTCAGTATGTCTAGAAAAGTCACCATTTATATCAACATACTGATAGCGATCAGTTAAATAAGAGCTGAGCCAGGAGAGGGCCGTTCCCTTAACTCCCACAACATTTTCTAGTCTATCCAGAAGAATGGAATGATCAGTGGTATCAAATGCTGCACTAAGGTCAAGCAACACAAGCAGTGAGACACAGCCCTACAGTGACTACATGTCTGGGTCACTGTAGTTATGTTCGCTGAGGAGGAGACTTTGTTGTTGAACACAACCCCAAGGTTCTTCGCACTGGGTGAAGGAGACCTATAGATGTCCCCCAGGGAGAAGACAATATCCAGGGGTGGAAAGGATGGAGCAGGGATGTAGATTACCTCCGTTTTGCCTGTGTTGAGCTTCAGGTGAGGGTTGTCTATCCAGCTCTGGATGTCATGCAGGCGAGCAGAGATGCGAGCAGAGAACTGTGTGTCAGAAGGAGGAAAAGAAAGAAACAGTTGGGTGTCATCAGCATAGCAGTGACAGGACAGACCATGAGCAGAGATAATCGGGCCAAGAGACGGGGTGTATAGGGAGAAGAGAAGTGGACCAAGGACTGAACCTTGAGGGACACTGGTGGTAAGTGGATGTGGTGCTGATACAGTACCTGACCAGGCAACCTGAAAGGAGTGACCAGAGAGGTAGGACTTGAATCAGTCTAGGGCTGTCCCACAGATCCCCAGAGCTGATAAAGATGACAGGAGGATGGGGTGATCAACAGTGTCAAATGCAGGAGAAAGATCAAGGAGAATCAGGACAGAGGAGAAGGAGGCAGCACATACTGCATGAAGTGCCTCACTGATGGAGAGAAGCGTGGTCTCGGTTGAGTGTCCGGCTCAGAAGCTGGACTCGTGAGGATCCAGGAGGTCATTCCGTGAGAGAAAAAGAGGAGAGTTGGTTAGCAACAGCACATTCAAGTGTTTTAGACAGGAAGGGGAGAAGAAAAATGGGGTGGCAGTTCTGGATGACAGAGGAGTCTAAGGTAGGTTTTTTCAGCAGAGGGGTGATGTGGGCCCATTTGAAGCTGGAGAGAAAATATCCAGAGGACAAGGAAGAGTTGACAAGGGAGGTGATAAATGGGAGGATGTCAGAAGTGATGGTCTGGAGGAGAGATGAGGGTCAAGGGTCAGACAGTGAGAGAGCAAGAGCTGGGAGACATCAGAAGTGGAAAGAGGAAAAAAGCAGAGAACAAGGGGAAGAGACAGGGAGGGTGGGGAGGGGTGAAATGGGGAGGCAGGAACAATGAAAGAGTTGCAGATGGCTATGATCTTTTCCTCAAAAAAGACTGCGAAGTCCTCTGCAGTGATGGAGGACTGAGGTACAGCTGGTGGAGAGTTGAGGAGAGAAGAGAAAACAGAAAATACAACCCCGATTCCAAAAAAGTTGGGACAAAGTACAAATTGTAAATAAAAACAGAATGCAATAATTTACAAATCTCAAAAACTGATATTGTATTCACAATAGATAACATATCAAATGTCGAAAGTGAGACATTTTGAAATTTCATGCCAAATATTGGCTCATTTGAAATTTCATGACAGCAACACATCTCAAAAAAGTTGGGACAGGGGCAATAAGAGGCTGGAAAAGTTAAAGGTACAAAAAAGGAACAGCTGGAGGACCAAATTGCAACTCATTAGGTCAATTGGCAATAGGTCATTAACATGACTGGGTATAAAAAGAGCATCTTGGAGTGGCAGCGGCTCTCAGAAGTAAAGATGGGAAGAGGATCACCAATCCCCCTAATTCTGCGCCGACAAATAGTGGAGCAATATCAGAAAGGAGTTCGACAGTGCAAAATTGCAAAGAGTTTGAACATATCATCATCTACAGTGCATAATATCATCAAAAGATTCAGAGAATCTGGAAGAATCTCTGTGGGTAAGGGTCAAGGCCGGAAAACCATACTGGGTGCCCGTGATCTTCGGGCCCTTAGACGGCACTGCATCACATACAGGCATGCTTCTGTATTGGAAATCACAAAATGGGCTCAGGAATATTTCCAGAGAACATTATCTGTGAACACAATTCACCGTGCCATCCACCGTTGCCAGCTAAAACTCTATAGTTCAAAGAAGAAGCCGTATCTAAACATGATCCAGAAGCGCAGACGTGGCTCATTTAAAATGGACTGTGGCAAAGTGGAAAACTGTTCTGTGGTCAGACGAATCAAAATTTGAAGTTCTTTATGGAAATCAGGGATGCCGTGTCATTCGGACTAAAGAGGAGAAGGATGACCCAAGTTGTTATCAGCGCTCAGTTCAGAAGCCTGCATCTCTGATGGTATGGGGCTGCATTAGTGCGTGTGGCATGGGCAGCTTACACATCTGGAAAGACACCATCAATGCTGAAAGGTATATCCAAGTTCTAGAGCAACATATGCTCCCATCCAGACGACGTCTCTTTCAGGGAAGACCTTGCATTTTCCAACATGACAATGCCAAACCGGCGACACGGTGGTGTAGTGGTTAGCGCTGTCGCCTCACAGCAAGAAGGTCCGGGTTCGAGCCCCGTGGCCGGCGAGGGCCTTTCTGTGCAGAGTTTGCATGTTCTCCCCGTGTCCGCGTGGGTTTCCTCCCGGTGCTCCGGTTTCCCCCACAGTCCAAAGACATGCAGGTTAGGTTAACTGGTGACTCTAAATTGAGCGTAGGTGTGAATGTGAGTGTGAATGGTTGTCTGTGTCTATGTGTCAGCCCTGTGATGACCTGGCGACTTGTCCAGGGTGAACCCCGCCTTTCGCCCGTAGTCAGCTGGGATAGGCTCCAGCTTGCCTGCGACCCTGTAGAACAGGATAAAGCGGCTACAGATAATGAGATGAGATGAGATGAGATGAGACAATGCCAAACCACATACTGCATCAACATCATGGCTGTGTAGAAGAAGGGTCCAGGTACTGAACTGGCCAGCCTGCAGTCCAGATCTTTCACCCATAGAAAACATTTGGCGCATCATCAAATGGAAGATACAACAAAAAAGACCGAAGACAGTTGAGCAACTAGAATCCTACATTAGACAAGAATGGGTTAACATTCCTATCCCTAAACTTGAGCAACTTGTCTCCTCAGTCCCCAGACATTTACAGACTGTTGTAAAGAGAAAAGGGGATGTCTCACAGTGGGAAACATGGCCTTGTCCCAACTTTTTTGAGATGTGTTGTTGTCATGAAATTTAAAATCACCTAATTTTTCTCTTTAAATGATACATTTTCTCAGTTTAAACATTTGATATGTCATCTATGTTCTATTCTGAATAAAATATGGAATTTTGAAACTTCCACATCATTGCATTCCGTTTTTATTTACAATTTGTACTTTGTCCCAACTTTTTTGGAATCGGGGTTGTAGTTGATGAGGGTTGGAGATGGAGGTCTGAATTTTGGAGTGATAAAACTTGATCTTGGCTGATTTGAGTGAAGCTGTGGACTCAGCAAGGAGAGACTAGTAGTGGGACAGGTCAGCAGGGGCCCTGGATTTCCTCTACTTCTTCTCTGCTGTATGTAGACCAATTCTGTAGGAGCGAAGTGTTTTCAGACATCCAGGTACTAGGAGGGGGAAGATCTTGCTGGCCTGGAGACAAGAGGAGATAATGTGTCCAGTGATGAGGAGAGCAGGGAGGATGCAGCAGATTCAGTAGGGAGACTGGCAAAGGATTCAAATGGGGGGGAGGGAGGCAGTGACAGAGGAGGCAAGAGAGGAGGGAGAGAGGGAGCGGAGGTTATGAAGGACTGTAATAGTGGGGGTAGGAGGGGGGATGATGGGTGGAGAGGAAGAGGGAGGGAGAAATGAAGTGGTGGTCAGACAGATGGAGAAGGGTAACTGTGGGATCTGAGGCAGAGCAGTTTCTGAGGAAGACCAGGTTGAGAAGGTTGCCAGTTTTATGGGTTGGAGAAGAGTTCAGCAGGGAGAGATCAAAGGAGTGGAGTCGTGGAAGGAAGGAAGCAGAGTGGGAGGCTTCTAGGTGGAGGTTGAAGTCTCCCAGGAACATCAGTGGGGTGCCATCTTCTGGGAAGGAGCTGAGTAGGATGTCCAGTTCATCAAAGAAACATCCCACAGGGCCAGGAGGGCAATAAACAACAATGACAAAAAGGTTAACAGGAGAAGAGATTGAAACAGAATGAAATATCTGTATGTGTGCTTGCGTGCGCGCACGCGTGTGTGCATGAGTGTGTGTGTCGTACTCTGTGTTAGCCTTTAGTACACGCTCACACATCTTTCCCTGGTGATTCTCCAGCATTATTAGACTGAAGGTGTTGTCTAACTGAATTCCTCCCTCTGGGGTCTGAATCTGAACCAAAGAGCGGTGGGTGTGGTCAAGAACCAGGAAGCGATCTGCATTTACACTGCTGAGAGACAGACAGAAAGACAGAGAATGACAAAAGCCTTTTTCATGTATGAAGTCTGTTAATGCATGGTGTAAAACCAGTACAGAATAAATAACATTTTCATTCCCACTCAGTCTGCGTAAGAGAAAGGTTGGGGTGGGGTGTTTTCCCACCTGACTGTATTTAATAGAATGCTCTGGATAGCCAACCATGTGAGACTGGATATGACACATAATTCATGAGGCGATGAGTCCATGCTTGTAAAAAGCCCAAACTGAAACTTTAGCTATTTAGTA